>NC_052171.1:23662153-23766871 GCF_902713615.1 Scyliorhinus canicula | reverse complement strand
AATGCACTGCCTGTGGAAGTAGTTGAGTCGGAAACGTTAGGGACCTTCAAGCGGCTATTGGATAGGTACATGGATTAGGGTAGAATAATGGAGTGTAGATTAACTTCTTCTTAAGGGCAGCACGGTAGCATTGTGGGTAGCACAATTGCTTCACAGCTCCAGGGTCCCAAGTTCGATTTCGACTTGGGTCACTGTCTGTGTGGAGTCTGCACATCCTCCCCGTGTGTGCGTGGGTTTCCTCCGGGTACTCCGGTTTCCTCCCACAGTCCAAAGATGTGCAAGTTGGGTGGATTGGCCATGATAAATTGCCCTTGGTGTCCAAAATTCTATGATTAACCTAGGACAAAATTTCGGCACAACATCGTGGGCTGAAGGGCCTGTTCTGTGCTGTATTTCTCTATCTCTATCTATCATGTCATCACTCAAGAAGCGGTTAGATAGAGCACTTGGGGGAAGGGGACTATCCCTCAAGAATCAATTAGACAAAGCCCTTGAGGCACAGAGGATATCAATGGGGAAAGGCAGGATTAGGCTATTGAGTTGGATGATCAGCCATGATCATGAGTCCCAAACAAGGGGATGTAACATTAAAAACGAAGGTCAGGAAGTTCAGGGGTGATGTCAGGAAGCATTTTTTCCATGCAAAAGCAAGTGAAATATGGAACTCTCTCCTGCAAAATTGTTGACGATGTGAGGGAGGCGGTTGAAAATTTCAAAACTGAGATCGCTACGCTTTTGTTGGACATGGGGTTAAGGGTTCTGACACCAAGGCGAGTCTGTGAGTTCAGGTACAAATTGGCCCTGATCTAACTGAATGGTGGCGCGGGGCTGAATGGCCTCCTCCTGTTCGTATGAAATTGAAAGAGACTTGAGTGACAGAAGAAGATTGATGGGAGTCGATTCGACACGCTGTTGTTTGGTATAAAACTAGTTATATTACACCCCGAGGCGGTGACTTTCAATCAGCTTTACAGTCACAATGAAGTGTAACGATTGCTGTTTCACAATAGGCAGAAGGCCCTAGTTACAGCATCACAGCTATCTGTCACTGGTTGCCAGCGAGCCTATGGCTGAGTGGTTACAAAAATAATAAACACTCATCAACGTAGTGAGCTTGGGGCTAAAGAAGAGGAGGTGGGAATCCTACTCCCCTTCGACCGATGCAGGCCTCATCCCTGCTGCTTCTGACCACCTGAAGACTGGGTGCAGAGAACCTTCAACTATTAATCATTCAGCTACAAAGAGAGGCTGGTTGGGATGAGGTTGTTTTCCTTAGAGCAGAGAAGGCTAAGGGGGACCTGATTGAGGTGTACAAAATTGTGGGATATAGGTAGGGTAGATAGGAAGAAACCTTTCCCCTTAGAATAGGTTAATGTGCAGGTTCAGTCGGCAGTTAAGAAGGCAAATGCAATGTTAGCATTCATGTCGAGAGGGCTAGAATACAAGACCAGGGATGTACTTCTGAGGCTGTATAAGACCCCATTTGGAGTATTGTGAGGAGTTTCGGGCCCCATATCTAAGGAAGAATGTGCTGGCCTTGGAAAGGGTCCAGAGGAGGTTCACAAGAATGATCCCTGGAATGAAGAACTTGTCGTATGAGGAACGTTTGAGGACTTTGGGTCTGTACTCGTTGGAGTTTAGAAGGATGAGGGGGGGTCTTATTGAAACGTACAAGATACTGCGAGGCCTGGATAGAGTCGACGTGGAGTGGATGTTTCCACTTGTAGGAAAAACTAGAACCAGAGGACACCATCTCAGATTAATGGTAACGATCCTTTAAACAGAGATGAGGAGGAATTTCTTCAGCCAGAGGGTGGTGTATCTGTGGAACTCTTTGCCGCAGAAGGGGCAGCAGGGTAGCATGGTGGTTAGCATAAATGCTTCACAGCTCCAGGGTCCCAGGTTCGATTCCCGGTTGGGTCACTGTCTGTGTGGAGTCTGCACGTCCTCCCCCTGTGTGCGTGGGTTTCCTCCGGGTGCTCCGGTTTCCTCCCACAGTCCAAAGATGTGCAGGTTAGGTGGATTGGCCATGCTAAATTTCCCGTAGTGTGCTAATAAAAGTAAGGTTAAGGGGGGGGTTGTTGGGTTACGGGTATAGGGTGGATACGTGGGTTTGAGTGGGGTGATCATGGCTCGGCACAACATTGAGGGCCGAAGGGCCTGTTCTGTGCTGTACTGTTCTATGTTCTATGTTCTAAGGCTGTGGAGGCCAAATCACTGAGTGTCTTTAAGACAGAGATAGATAGGTTCTTGATTAATAAGGGGATCAGGGGTTATGGGAGAAGGCAGGAGAATGGGGATGAGAAAATATCAGCCATGATTGAATAGCAGAGCAGACTCGATGCGCCAAGTGTCCTAATTCTGCTCCTATGTCTTATGGTCTAATAGGGGTCAATAAGATTTAAGGTAAGGAACAGGAGATTTAGAGAGGAATTGAGGAAATACCCTTTTTACCCAGAGGACAATAGGAATCTGGAACACGCTGCCTGAAAGAGTGGTAGAAGCGGAAACCCTCACAACATTTAAGAAACATTTAGATGAGCACTTGAAATGCCACAGCATAACAGGGTACAGCCCAAGTGCTGGAAACTGGGATGGTTGTTTGTTGGCCGGCACAATCACGATGTGCTGTAAAACTCAATGATTCTAGAGCTCTTACATTTACACAGCTCCTGTAACATTGCAAAACATTCAAATGTGTTTCATAGGAGCCAAAGAAAGTGATATTAGGACGTGACCAAAGCCTGAGTCAAGTAGACAAGTGTTTAGGAGAGTATTTAAAAAGAGATGGAAGTGGAGTGTAGGACGAGCGTTAGGGAGGGAATTCCAGTGCTTAGGGTCCGGGCAGCTGAAGGCACAGATTGATTAAAATGTGGAATGGACATGAGATCAGAACAGGAGGTGGGCAGAGATCTCAGGGCTTTATGGGGCTAGACATTACAGCCATCAGGAGGGGCAAGGCCAAGGCATCATCTGTAAACAAGGATGAAAATACATTTTGAGGATTTGAAACCCAAAAGCCAGTGCTATGAGTGAGCACAGGGGGTGTAGGGTGAATGGTGTAAGAGTCAATCCTGTTTATTTCCTTTGTTCTCATTTTCTTGTCTTTTAATGGGGCTGGTTTAGCTCACAAGGCTAAATCGCTGGCTTACAAAGCAGACCAAGCAGGCCAGCAGCACGGTTCGATTCCCGTACCAGCCTCCCCGGACAGGCGCCGGAATGTGGCGACTAGGGGCTTTTCACAGTAACTTCATTGAAGCCTACTCGTGACAATAAGTGATTTTCATTTTCATAATGTTTTTGGCCTGTGGTCCCTTAATCAGAATGTGCCTTAAAGCATTCAAGGAGACACAAGCTGAAGCAACCTGTTTGTCAGGACATTGTGTTTCCAGGTTTTGTATTTTGGAGAGGAGAAACAGATTCCAAATGAATCTTAGGAACCAGCTTTGGAGGAGATTGGTTTGATTGGCAGTGGTTGGTCAGGGCCAGTGTTCTAACTCAGTCATTTTCAAACCCAGGGTTGTGACCCACGGCATGGTCGTGGGCAGGTGCCGGGAGTGTCGCGGGGCCATGCACTGCAGCATTCCCGATCACAGGAAGTAGTGCCCAACATTGCAAACGGCTTTTAAGAATGCCAGCCGCGACCTGCTTTCAGAATGCCAGCCATTCCGTGCGTGCAACCCCCCTCAGCAATGCGCAGGCCCGGAGCACAATGGACCAGAACACCTCCTCTTGACGTCAGCGCACTGATCCAGAGGTAGTTTATTTTTCTTAATCCACGGAGTCTTCCTGCCTGGAGAGGCGGCAGAGAGCAGGTCAGGCCCCGAACATTGACGTCACGTTTCTGGGTGCGCGAGAGCGATTCCTCTATTTTGCAGCTGCCAGCAGTGCTGGTGTGAGCTCCAGGGCTTCTGGTGAACCATGAAGAAGCTGAAAACAGGAACAAAGCAGCATGAAGATTACTTGGGGTATGCATTATTAGTGCAGCTGCAAATCAGGATTCAATGTTCATGTGTGTTATATGTCGGAAAACACTGGCAAATGAGAGTTAAAAACCCGAAGACTAAACATGGCAAGTTCAAGGACAAACTTCTCTATTCTTTCAACAGATTCAGTGAGATCTTAGATCCTCGGCTGAAGTCATTATCAGAAACGTAACTCTGAATAACAAAGAAAGTGAGATCGTGAGGACCAAGAAAGCTCACCTGTCACATTAAAGATAAGTTAAAACGGTGGGTTGTGAACGTCAATCGCCGTGGGTCCTGAAGAATGGCCGGATGGTAAATATGAGTCACCGGCATAAAGGTTTGAAAAACACTGGTCTAACTGACAACAGTCACAAATCTAGGTTAAAGTCCAACAGGTTTGTTTCAAATCAACTGCTCCTGGGAGGAGCACCTTTGGGTGCTCTGAAAGCTAGTGATTTGAAACAATCCTGTTGGACTTTAACCTGGTGTTGTAAGACTTCTTACACCCCAGTCCAACGCCAGCATCTCCACATCATGACAACAGTCAGTGATTGGTTGGTGTGCGATGAACCCTGGAAGTTATTTAAAAGGGAACATTGTTGATCATTGAGACCGTACAAATTAAAGTATTTAGGTGTCAGGCTTTGGTCAGTGAGTAGTACATCCAACTCCTTAAGCCAGAGGTGGTGGGTTTCGAATCTCACTCCAGATTCCCAAGCACAACTGACAATCCCAAACGTGTGAAACGCACGGTCAAAGGTGCCATCTTTTAGATGGAACTACAGCTGTCAGATGGAGAACGGGAAGTGCTCTGTGGTGGCCGGACCAATATTTATCCCGCAACTAACATCACTAAAACAATCAGGTCATGAGCAACCATCCTGTTGGTGGAATAGTGCTTTGCACAAATACATTACAAGTGACCTCACTTCAAAGTGCGTATGACGTGTCAGGGCTCCGGAAGGCATGGTAGAAACGTTTTTCTTCTTTCTTCAAGTTTAGCTTGTGGCCTGATGGAAAAAAGATCACTTTCAAACCAGCTGATCTCAGGTTGACCCAAGGAGCCATTGACAAATGTGAAGCGCCCCATTCTGTTGAAAGATTTTCTGCTAAATGATGTCTGATCTGTAAAAACTACAGTTGGCACAAAGGGATTGATTGCCTGGTGTCTCAATACTCAGATTGAACTGAGATAAGTAATGACCAAAATACACTAATTGATGGCTGCGTCGCTGCTCCGTGTTTCTTGCTGATTGGATTAATTTCCTCAGATTTCAAACGGAGAAGTCAGGAGGAGGCAACATTTAATTAGACCGGCGGCGTGATTTATGAAGGAGTCTTATGACACAAAAAGGTCACAAATATAGTTGAGTGGGCAAAACATCCATCCAGGATATGGGCGCTGATACACACACACACAGGCTCAGTAACCAAACGCTCCAAACGGACCGGCTTGCTGCTTACCCTCTGCTGCTCCTCCGGGTTCCACACACCAATTCAGGCCACCTTGCTTAATATGGCAGGGAGGGAAGGGGAATGAGGGAGGGGGAATGAGGAGAGGGAGAGGGAGAGGAGAGAGAGGGAAGAGGGAGAGGGGAGAGAGGGAAGAGGGAGAGGGGAGGGGAGAGGGAAAGGGGAGGGGAGAGGGAGGGGGAGAGGGAGGGTGAGGGTGAGAGGAACGGGGAGGGGGAGGGAGGGGGAGAGGGGGGAGAGGGAGGGGAGGGAGGGGGGAGGGGAGAGTGAGGGGGAGGGAGAGGGAGGGGGAGGGAGAGGGAGGGGGGAGGGAGAGGGAGGGAGAGGGGAGGGGGAGGGAGAGGGGAGGGAGAGGGAGGGGGGAGGGAGAGGGAGGGGGGGAGGGAGAGGGGAGGGGGAGGGAGAGGGAGGAGGGAGAGGGAGGGGGGAGAGGGAGGGAGAGGGAGGGGGGAGAGGGAGGGAGAGGGAGGGGGGGAGAGGGAGGGGAGGGAGGGGGGAGGGGAGGGAGGGGGGAGGGGAGGGAGGGGGGGAGGGAGAGGGAGGGGGGAGGGGGGGGGGAGGGAGAGGGAGGGGGGGAGGGAGAGGGAGGGGGGGAGGGAGGGAGAGGAGGGGGGAAGGGGTGGGAGAGGGAGGGGAGGGGAGGGAGAGGGAGGGGGGAGGGGAGGGAGGGGGGAGGGAGGGGGGAGGGGAGGGAGGGGGGAGGGAGGGGGGGAGGGGGGAGAGGGAGGGGGAGGGGGGGAGAGGGAGGGGGAGGGGGGGAGAGGGAGGGGAGAGAGGGAGGGAGGGAGGGGAGGGGGGAGGGAGGGGAGGGGGGAGAGGGAGGGGGAGCGGGGGAGGGGAGGGGGAGGGGAGGGAGAGGGAGGGGGGAGGGAGAGGGAGGGGGGAGGGAGAGGGGAGGGGGAGGGAGAGGGAGGAGGGAGAGGGAGGGGGGAGGAGGGAGGGGGGGAGAGGGAGGGAGAGGGAGGGGGGGAGAGGGAGGGGAGGGAGGGGGGAGGGGAGGGAGGGGGGAGGGGAGGGAGGGGGGAGGGAGGGAGAGGGAGGGGGGAGGGGGGGGAGGGAGAGGGAGGGGGGGAGGGAGAGGGAGGGGGGGAGGGAGGGAGAGGGAGGGGGGAAGGGGTGGGAGAGGGAGGGGGAGGGGAGGGAGAGGGAGGGGGGAGGGGAGGGAGGGGGGAGGGAGGGGGGAGGGGAGGGAGGGGGGAGGGAGGGGGGGAGGGGGGAGAGGGAGGGGGAGGGGGGGAGGGGGGAGAGGGAGGGGGAGGGGGGGGAGAGGGAGGGGAGAGAGGGAGGGAGGGAGGGGAGGGGGGAGGGAGGGGAGGGGGGAGAGGGAGGGGGAGCGGGGGAGGGGAGGGGGAGGGGAGGGGGGAGAGGGAGGGGAGGGGGGAGAGGGAGGGGGAGAGGGAGAGGGAGAGGGAGGGGGAGAGGGAGAGGGAGGGGGGGAGGGAGGGAGGGGAGGGGAGAGGGGGAGGGGGGAGGGGGGAGAGGGAGGGGAGAGGGGGGGAGAGGGGAGGGGGGGACAGGGGGAGGGGGGGAGAGGGGGGAGGGAGAGGGGGAGGAGGGGAGGGGGGTGAGGGAGGGAGGGGGTGAGGGAGGGAGGGGGTGAGGGAGGGAGGGGGAGAGAGAGTCAGGGGGGTAGAGGTGAGGGTGGGGGTGAGGGGGGTAGAGGTGAGGGTGGGGGTGAGGGGGGTAGAGGTGAGGGTGGGGGTGAGGGGGGATGTGAGGGGGTAGAGGTGAGGGGGTAGAGGTGAGGGTGGGAGTGAGGGGGGGTAGAGGTGAGGGTGGAGGTAGAGGTGAGGGTGGGAGTGAGGGGGTAGAGGTGAGGGGGGCAGAGGTGAGGGTGGGAGTGAGGGGGGTAGAGGTGAGGGTGGGAGTGAGGGGGGTAGAGGTGAGGGTGGGAGTGAGGGGGGTGGGGGTGGGGAGTGAGGGGGGTAGAGGTGAGGGTGGGAGTGAGGGGGGTAGAGGTGAGGGTGGGGGTATAGAGGTGAGGTGGGAGTGAGGGGGTAGAGGTGAGGGGGTAGAGGTGAGGGTGGGATGTGAGGGGTAGAGGTGAGGGTGGGAGTGAGGGGGGTAGGGTGGGAGTGAGGGGGTAGAGGTGAGGGTGGGGGTGGGAGTGAGGGGGTAGAGGTGAGGGGGGTAGAGGTGAGGGTGGGGGTGAGAGTGAGGGGGGTAGAGGTGAGGGTGGGAGTGAGGGGGGTAGAGGTGAGGGTGGGGGTGGGAGTGAGGGGGTAGAGGTGAGGGTGGGAGTGAGGGGGTAGAGGTGAGGGTGGGAGTGAGGGGGTAGAGGTGAGGGTGGGAGTGAGGGGGGTAGAGGTGAGGGTGGGAGTGAGGGGGGTAGAGGTGAGGGTGGGAGTGGGGGGGGGTAGAGGTGGGGGTGGGAGTGAGGGGGGTAGAGGTGAGGGTGGGAGTGAGGGGGGTAGAGGTGAGGGTGGGGTGGGTGTGAGGGGGGTAGAGGTGAGGGTGGGAGTGAGGGGGGGTAGAGGTGAGGGTGGGAGTGGAGGGGGGGGGTAGAGGTGGGGGGGGGAGTGAGGGGGGTAGAAGTGAGGGTGGGAGTGAGGGGGTAGAGGTGAGGGTGGGAGTGAGGGGGTAGAGGTGAGGGTGGGAGTGAGGGGGTAGGGTGAGGATGGGGAGTGAGGGGGGTAGAGGTGAGGGTGGGGGTGGGAGTGAGGGGGTAGAGGTGAGGGTGGGGTGGTGGGGGGGGGTAGAGGTGGGGGGGGGGGAGGGGTGGGAGTGAGGGGGGTAGAGGTGAGGGTGGGGGTGGGGTGAGGGGGTAGAGGTGAGGGTGGGAGTGAGGGGGTAGAGGTGAGGGTGGGAGTGAGGGGGGTGAGGGGGGGGTGGGAGTGGAGGGGGTAGAGGTGAGGGTGGGAGTGGGGGGGGTAGAGGTGGGCGTGGGAGTGAGGGGGGTGGGAGTGAGGGGGGTGGGAGTGAGGGGGGTAGAGGTGAGGGTGGGAGTGAGGGGGGTGGGAGTGAGGGGGGTAGAGGTGAGGGTGGGAGTGAGGGGGTAGAGGTGAGGGTGGGAGGGAGGGGGTGAGAGGTGGGGGTGGGAGTGAGGGGTAGAGGTGAGGGTGGGAGTGAGGGGGGTCGAGGTGGGGGTGGGAGTGAGGGGGTAGAGGTGAGGGTGGGAGTGAGGGGGGTGGGAGTGAGGGGGTTAGAGGTGAGGGTGGGAGTGAGGGGGGTAGAGGTGAGGGTGGGAGTGAGGGGGGTAGAGGTGAGGGTGGGAGTGAGGGGGGTAGAGGTGGGGGTGGGAGTGAGGGGGTAGAGGTGAGGGTGGGAGTGAGGGGGGTAGAGGTGGGGGTGGGTGAGGGGGGGTAGAGGTGAGGGTGGGAGTGAGGGGGGTGGGAGTGAGGGGGGTAGAGGTGAGGGTGGGAGTGAGGGGGGTAGAGGTGAGGGTGGGAGTGAGGGGGGGGGGTAGAGGGGGGGTGGGAGTGAGGGGGGTAGGTGAGGTGGGATGTGAGGGGGGTAGAGGTGAGGGTGGGAGTGAGTGGGTAGAGGTGAGGGTGGGAGTGAGGGGGTAGAGGTGAGGATGGGAGTGAGCGGGGGTAGAGGTTGAGGGTGGGGGTGGGAGTGAGGGGGGTCGAGGTGAGGGTGGGAGTGAGGGGGGTAGAGGTGAGGGTGGGAGTGAAGGGGGGTAGAGGTGAGGGTGGGGGTGGGAGTGAGGGGGTAGAGGTGAGGGTGGGAGTGAGGGGTACGGGAGTGAGGGAGGGTGTGAGGGGGGTAGAGGGGGGTGGGATGTGAGGGGGTAGAGGTGAGGGTGGGAGTGGGGGGGGTAGAGGTGGGCGTGGGAGTGAGGGGGGTGGGCGTGAGGGGGGTGGGAGTGAGGGGGGTAGAGGTGAGGGTGGGAGTGAGGGGGGTGGGAGTGAGGGGGGTAGAGGTGAGGGTGGGAGTGAGGGGGTAGAGGTGAGGGTGGGAGTGAGGGGGGTAGAGGTGGGGGTGGGAGTGAGGGGGTAGAGGTGAGGGTGGGAGTGAGGGGGGTAGAGGTGGGGGTGGGAGTGAGGGGGTAGAGGTGAGGGTGGGAGTGAGGGGGGTGGGAGTGAGGGGGTTAGAGGTGAGGGTGGGAGTGAGGGGGGTAGAGGTGAGGGTGGGAGTGAGGGGGTAGAGGTGAGGGTGGGAGTGAGGGGGGTAGAGGTGGGGGTGGGTGAGGGGGGGTAGAGGTGAGGGTGGGAGTGAGGGGGGTGGGAGTGAGGGGGTTAGAGGTGAGGGTGGGAGTGAGGGGGGTAGAGGTGAGGGTGACCCGCCGCCATTTCCGCTGCGGTGCTGGCTCTGTAGGGGGAGGGGGGCGGGGCCGGGGTTTTGGCGGGAAGAGTGCGCGGTGCCGGCGGCGGTTGGTGACGGACCCGGCGCCCGCACCCCCCCCCCCCCCCACAGGCGGCTCCTGGGGGGGGGGGGGCGGGGCCGGGGTTTTGGCGGGAAGAGCGCGCGGTGCCGGTGGCGGTTGGTGACGGACCCGGCGCCCGCACCCCCAAAGGGATTGTTCTCCCCACAGTCCACATCCTTCCACACACACGGAGAAAACACACAGGACACGCCACAAACATGCCAAGGTCATGCCTCCACCTCGCCTGATGGAACTTGACATGATGGACTGGGCGGCGTGCAGGACTCTGGGAGGTTTCTTGTGGTGTTGGGCTGAGCAGTGGCCATTCCAGGCTGACCAGGCTGGGAGGCAGTCGGCCGGATCGGATGTTGGCTATGGTGCACCTGCAAAAGTTGGTCAGAGTTAATGCGGACCAGCCGAATTTCCAACGTCCCCTGAGGGAATCTAGCTGCTGTTGGGCTTTCTCTGTCGACGTCCCAGAATGAAGCTGCCAGAAATTCGTCGCCCTCGCCCGGGCGGGCAGGGTAAGCTTCCCGAGAACATCGCCAACTTGGCCAACTCCCAACTCTCCTGGTGCCTTCTCCAATCCGCCTCGGACCGTCACCGCTCCGTACTTCACCCCACATCCATTTCCATTTCGGAGGCTGCCTCCTCCGAGTGCGGGAACATAGATAGAGAGAAAATAGTAGCAGGAGGAGGCCATTCAGCCCTTTGAGCCTGTTCCGCCATTCATTATGATTATGGCTGACCATCAAGCTCAATACCCTGATCCTGCCTTCACGTGATTCTACCGCTTGATTCCTTCAACAGCAAGAGCTATATCTAATTCCTTCCTGAAATTACACAACGTTTTGGCCTCAACTACTTTCTGTGGTAGTGAATTCCACAGATTCACCGCTCTCTGGGTGAAACAATGTCTCCTCACCTCGGTCCTAAAAAGCTAATCCCTTATCCTCAAACTATGACCCCTAGTTCTGGACTCCCCCACCATCAACAACATTCTTTCTGAATCTACCCTGTCTGATTGTTGTTGATAAGTTTCTCTGCGACCCCCTCTCACTCTTCTAAACTCCAATGAATATCATAGAATTATAGAATTTACAGTGCAGAAGGAGGCCATTCGGCCCATCGAGTCTGCACTGGCTCTTGGAAAGAGCATCCTACCCAAGGTCAACACCTCCACCCTATCCCCATAACCCAGTAGCCCCACCCAACACTAAGGGCAATTTTGGACACTAAGGGGCAATTTAGCATGGCCAATCCACCTAACCTGCACATCTTTGGACTGTGGGAGGAAACCGGAGCCCCCGGAGGAAACCCACGCACACAGGGGGAGGACGTGCAGACTCCGCACAGACAGTGACCCAAGCCGGAATCAAACCTGGGATCCTGGAGCTGTAAAGCAATTGTGCTTTCCACAATGCTACCGTGCTGCCCATAGGAATATAATCCTAACCGATTTAGTCTCTCATATGACAGTCCTGCCATCCCAGGAATCAGCCTGGTAAACCTTTGCAGCATTCCCTCAATCGCAAGAACATCCTTCCTCAGATAAGGGCACCAAAACTGCTCACAACTCTCCAGGTGTGACCTCACCATAAGGACTAGGAGCAGGAGTCGGCCATCTGGCCCCTCGAGCCTGCTCTACCATTCAATGAGATCACGGCTGATCTTTTGTGGACTCAGCTCCACTTTCCGGCTTGAACACCATAACCCTTAATCCTTTTATTCTTCAAAAAACATCTATTCTTATCTTAAAAACATTTAATGAAGGAGCCTCTGCTGCTTCACTGGGCAAGGAATTCCATAGATTCACAACCCTTTGGGTGAAGAAGTTCCTCCTAATGCCCTGTACAATTGCAGTAAAACATCCCTATTCCTAAACTCAAATCCTCTCGCAATGAAGGCCGACATACCATTTGCCTTCTTTACTGCTTGCTGTACCTGAGCACTTACTTTCAGCGCCTGATGCACGAGGACACCAAGGTCTCGCTGAGTAGCCACCTCTCTCAATTTACACCCATTCAAATAATAATCTGCCTTCCTGACTTTGCCACCGAAGCGGATTAGCTCACATCTATCCACATTATACTGCATCTGCCATGCATGTGTCCACTCACTCAAATCCCACTGAAGCATCTCTGCATCCTCCTCACAGCTCACCCTCCCACCCAACTTTGCATCATCTGCAAATTGAAGATAATACATGTGGTGAATGTAACTTGGTAATTCACACTGTATCTTTGTAAGCGCAGTAGTGTTATCCGACCACTAGGGGGAGTACCTCTGGGAATGCTCAGGAGTTTGTACAGGGCTCTACCCTTGGCTCCGCCCACGACTCCTCCCCCTTGTGCTGCTGTATAAATACCCTTGTCCAGAGTCAGCCTGCAGTTCACCGAGAGTTCATCAAAGGGTAACAGGCTGGCTCTGTAGTAAGTAGGTTAAGACCACTGTTCATATTGGAAAGCATGTGTCTGGTGAATTGATGGTTCCATCAATTTAATCTACTTAAGAACAGTCAAGATCGATCATGGAATCGGCCCTCAAGCCTGGACGCCTGGAACTCGACCCACAGGATGCAGAGGCAAAAGAAATCTTCTCCCACTGGCTGCGGTGCTTTAAGGCCTACCTGGCAGAAGCGAGCACAGCCGAAACAACAGAGGAACAGAAGTTAAGTCTACTTTACGCGAGGGTGAGTCACAGAATCTCTACGCAACTAAACTCGGCCGGTTCATATACTGCAGCGCTAGCGGTACTCGATAAGATATATGTAAGGCCCATTAACAAAGTTTACGCTCGCCATGTGTTCACGACTCGCCGCCAGCGGCCTACAGAATCACTCGCCGAATTCTTAAGGGAACTCAATAATTTGTCAAATGACTGTAACTATCAAGCGGTTACCGCGGCTGAACACAGAGAACTTGCTGTACGCGATGTTTTTGTAGCGGGCCTCAGGTCTAATTATGTGTGCCAACGACTGCTGGAAAAGGGGGCCCAAGACTTAGAAACAACTGTGGAAGCTGCTACCATGATGGAGGTCTCCTTCCGCAGCCTTAACTCGTTCCCCGCGGACCCCGCGACCCAATCATGGACCCCCAACCAGCGACTCCCCCAGGCCTGTGCTACGCAGCCGCCCAGCCACCATGCTGCCCCAGCCAGCCACTATGCTGCTCAGCTGCCATTTCTGCGGCCAGAACCAGCACCCGCGGCAGCACTGCCCGGCCCGCAACGCGACCTGCAGCAGCTGCGGGCGGAAAGGCCACTACGCAAGAGTGTGCCTCACTAAAAGAGCCCCAGCTTCCAACTCCCCAGCGGCACAAAGTAATCGCTCCCCAGGCCCGCGGGGCCCGAAACACTGCGGCCTATGCCCCGACTCCGCCCCCTCCCGCCACGTGCGATCCATGGGGGCCACCATCTTGGATGCCAACTTCCTCGCCGCCCGCCACGTGCGATCCACGGGCCCGACCTGCATCTCAACGCTCGGACAACTCATCGGAAGAGTACGACTACGAACTCAGAGGGCAGTCATCACGGGCCACTCCAGCACAGCTGATCGAGCCGCGGACTACCCGCAACTCAGCGCAGTCACTCTGGACTAATCACGCCCGAAGCATCTGTGAAATTCGATGGCAGAGGTCCAAATCAACGGGTACAAAATGCCATGCCTCTTCGACTCCGGCAGCACTGAGAGCTTCATACATCCAGACCTGGTAAGACGCTATTCGCTCCCCGTTTTCCCCATGCGGCAAACTATCTTGCTCTCTTCAGGCTCCCATTCGGTCCAGATCTAGGGGCGCACCGCCGCGACACTCACAATCCGAGGCGCTAGCTACTCAAAATTCCAACTCTACGTTTTGCCCGACCTCTGCGCGCCACTCTTATTAGGCCTAGACTTTCAATGTAACCTTAAGAGCCTCACCCTCAGCTTCAGCGGGCCCCTACCCCCACTCACTATCTGCAGCCTCGCTACGCTGCGAATTCTCCCCCTCCTCTCTTCGCCAATCTCACAAAGGACTGTAAACCCGTAGCCACTCGTAGCAGGCAGTATAGCCTGCAGGATAGGGTATTTATCAGAACAGAGGTCCGAAGGCTTCTCAGTGAGGGGGTTATAGAGGCCAGCAATAGTCCCTGGAGAGCTCAGGTGGTGGTCGTTAAGACCAGGGAAAAATTCCGCATGGTTGTCGACTACAGTCAGACCATAAATAGATTTACGCTCCTAGACGCGTATCCCCTCCCCAGGATTGCAGACATGGTAAACCAGATCGCCCAATATCGGCTCTTTTCCACGGTGGATCTGAAGTCTGCATACCACCAGCTCCCAATCCGCCCGGAGGACCGCCACTACACGGCATTCGAGGCCGATGGCCGCCTCTTCCATTTCCTCCAGGTCCCTTTCGGCGTCACCAATGGGGTCTCGGTGTTCCAACGAGCAATGGACCGAATGGTGGACCAGTACGGGCTGTGGGCCACGTTTCCGTACTTGGACAATGTCACCATCTGCGGCTATGACCAGCAGGACCACGACGCCAACCTCCACCGTTTTCTCCAGACGGCACAGAAACTGAATCTCACGTATAACAAGGAGAAATGCGTTTTCCGCACAACCAGACTAGCCATCCTCGGCTATGTTGTGGAAAGCGGAGTCCTGGGCCCAGACCCGGAGCTTAGAACTCCCCCTCCCCCATTGCCCCAAGACCCTCAAACAGTGCTTGGGCTTCTTCTCCTACTACACCCGGTGGGTCCCTGAATATGCGGACAAAGCCCGCCCACTCTTTAGGGCCACACGATTTCCCCTGTCAGCTGAGGCGCGCCAGGCCTTCAGCTGCATCAAGGAGGACATCGCCAAAGCGGTCATGCGGGCGGTGGATGAATCCACTCCATTCCAGGCTGTGAGCGACGCCTCAGAGGTAGCTCTAGCAGCCACACTAAATCAGGCAGGGAGACCAGTTGCATTTTTCTCCCGTACCCTATCCGCTTCAGAACTCTGACACTCCTCAGTCGAGAAAGAAGCACAAGCCATCGTGGAGGCTGTTCGTCACTGGAGGCACTACCTCACAGGTAGGAGGTTCACCCTCATCACCGACCAACGATCGGTCGCCTTCATGTTTGACAACTCGCAAAGGGGCAAAATTAAAAACCACAAAATTCTTCGGTGGAGGATCGAACTCTCCACCTACAATTACGATATTAAGTATCGACCCGGGAAGCTCAACGAGCCTCCGGATGCCCTATCCCGTGGGACATGCGCCAGCGTGCAGATTGACCGATTGAAAGTCATCCACAATGACCTCTGCCACCCGGGGGTCACCCGGCTCGCCCACTATATCAGAGCCCGAAACCTGCCTTTCTCCAACGAGGAGGTAAAAGCGGTCACCAGGGACTGCCCGATCTGTGCGGAGTGCAAGCCGCACTTCTATAGACCAGACAGGGCCCACCTGGTCAAGGCTTCTAGGCTCTTTGAACGCCTCGCGATTGATTTCAAAGGGCCACTCCCCTCAACTAACAAGAACGTTTACTTTCTAAACGTCGTAGACGAGTTCTCCCGTTTCCCATTTGCTATCCCGTGCCCCGACATGACCTCCCACACAGTCATTAGGGCCCTGCATAGCATCTTCACCCTGTTTGGTTTCCCCAGCTACGTACACAGCGACCGGGGTTCGTTGTTCATGAGCGACGAGCTGCGTCAGTACCTGCTCGACAAGGGCATCGCCTCGAGCAGGACTACCAGGTACAACCCCAGGGGGAACGGGCAGGTGGAGAGGGAGAATGCGACGGTCTGGAAGACCGTCCTGCTGACCCTCCGGTCTAGAAAGCTCCAAGTCTCCCAGTGGCAGGAAGTCCTCCCAGACGCGGTCCACGCTATTAGGTCCCTTTTGTGCACAGCGACCAATCAGACCCCTCACGAGAGGTTCTTCATTTTTTCCAGGGGCACTACCACGGGGGTCTCACTTCCAGCATGGCTGAGGACACCGGGCCCCGTATTCCTGAGGAAACATGTCAGGGCGCACAAAACCGACCCCCTTGTTGAGAAGGCGCGCCTGTTCCACTCCAACCCCCAGTACGCATTTGTCGAGTTCCCTGACGGCCGTCAGGACACGGTATCCCTCCGGGATCTGGCACCCGCCGGATCCAGCGCCCCCTCTACCCCCACAGAAGGACCCCCCACTCTACACCCCATGCTGCCGCCCCCTCGCGCTCCCGAGCCCACGAGCTCGCACCACCAGTTCTGCGCACCTGTGCCAGCCAGCCCCCAGCGCACCCAGTCCCCGGTCGAACCAGGAGAGTATGAAGCTCGGATACAACCCTCCCTGGAGTCCGCCATCGTACCCCAGCACACAACACCCATGCAGCCACCGCAAGAGGCTGCAACCCCGGTGCTCCACAGATCACAGCGGACAGTTCGACCACCGGACAGACTGACTTTGTAGACCACCACCCCCGCCGGACTTGATTTTTTTTTGCAGGGGGTGAATGTGGTGAATGTAACTTGGTAGTTCACACTGTATCTTTGTAAGCGCAGTAGCGTTATCCGACCACTAGGGGAAGTAGCTCTGGGAATGCTCAGGAGTTTGTACAGGGCTCCACCCTTGGCTCCGCCCACGACTCCTCCCCCTAGTGCTGCTGTATAAATACCCTTGTCCAGAGTCAGCCTGCAGTTCACCAAGAGTTCATCAACGGGTAACAGGCTGGCTCTGTAGTAAGTAGATTAAGACCACTGTTCATATTGGAAAGCACGTGTCTGGTGAATTGATGGTTCTATCAATACATTTAGTTCCCTCGTCCAAATCATTAATGTATAATGTGCACAGTTGTGGTCCTCGCACAGATCCCTGCGGTACCCACTAGTCACTGCCTGCCAATCAGAAAAAGACCCATTTATTCCAACTTTTTGCTTCCTGTCTGCGGACCAGCTTTCTATCCATCTCAAGATGCTACCCACAATCCTGTGCACTTTAACTTTACATATTAATCTGCTATGTGAGACCTTGTCGAAAGCCTCCTGCAAGTCTAAATAAACCACAGCCACCTGTTCTCTCCGGTCAACTCGACTCGTCACATCTTCATAGAATTCCCCTTCATGAATCCATGCTGACTTTGTCTGATTAAAGGGCAGCATGGCGCAGTGGTTAGCCCTGCTGCCTCACGGCGTCAAGGTCCCAGGTTCGATCCCAGCCCTGGGTCACTGTCCGTGTGGAGTTTGCACATTCTCCCCGTGTCTGCGTGGGTTTCACCCCCACAACCCAAAAGATGTGCAGGTTATGTGGATTGGCCACACTAAATTTCCCCATAATTGGAAAAATTGAATTGGTACTCTAAATTTCTTTAAAAAAAGACTTTGTCTGATTACACCACTACTTTCCAAATGCTGTGATATGGAATCCTTGATAATGGACTCCAGCAACTTCCCCACTAAGAGGCTGGGTTAACACAGCTGGCTTTTAAAACAGACCAAGGCAGGCCAGCAGCGAGTTCAATTCCCGTACCAGCCTCCCCGAACAGGCGCCGGAATGTGGCGACTAGGGGCTTTTCACAGTAACTTCATTGAAGCCTACTTGTGACAATCAGCGATTTTCATTTTTTAAATTTCATTTTTCACTACTGGCGTTAGGCTCACTGGCCTATAGTTCCCTGTTTTCTCTCCACCTCCATGTTTGAACAGTGGGGTTACATTTGTTACCCTCCAATCTGTAAGAACCATTCCATTTTTAAAAATGACCACCAGTGGATCTACCATTTCTAACGCCACTTCCTGGCGGAGTGCTGCACTGTCGGTGATGCCGTCTTTTGGATGAGACAGCAAATTGAAGTCCTTGTCTGCTTCCTCATGTGGGTGTATAAGACCTCAGTTAACACTTGAAGAGATTCAGGGAAGTTCTCCCGGTGTCTGGGACAATATTTCTCCCTCGACCAATATCACTGCTGCAGAATATCTAGTCAGTTTACCAGACTGATTCTTTGGATGGCGATACTGACGTATGAGGAGACATTGAGTCGGTGATGTGCCATCAATTACACGAGAGACGAGTTGCTTTACAAAAGTTTGGCTTTAATAAACTAGAACTTAGCCCTGCGGTTGTCTACAATAAAATGGACGACCGCCGGGCTGTTTGACTATTTATACCTCGGCAAGGAGGCGTGGTTAACTCAGCCTCTCGACCAATCGGTCGAGAGGCACATGACCGACCAGGGCCAATGGTAAGCTGGTGTTCTGCCCCAATGGCAGACAGGTATGCAAATCATATCACCACAGTCGGTTAGTATTGTATTCGCCAGAGTTCAGAAGAATGAGGTAATTTCATAGAAACCTATAAAATTCTAACAGGACTGGATAGGGTAGATGCAGGAAGGATGTACCCGATGGTGTACCCAGGGCTCACAACCTGAGCATATAGGGTGGACCATTTAGGACAGAGAGGAAGAGAATTTTTTTTTTATTCGTTCATGAGATGTGGGCATTGCAGGCTGTGCCAGCATTGATTGGCCATCCCTAATTGCTCTTGAGGAAGCAGTTAAGACTCAGCCATACTGATGTGGGTCTGGAGTCACATGTAGGCCAGACTGGGTAAGGACGCCAGATTTCCTTCCCTGAAGAACGTTAGTGACCCAGATGGGTTTTTAACCACAATAGACCATGGCTTCATGGTCATCATTCAACTTTTCAAATTCCAGATTTTTATTGAATTCAAATTATACCACCTGCAGTGGCAGGATTTGAACCTGGGTTCCCAGAGCATTACGCTGGGTGTCTGGTTTACGTACAGTGACAATACCACTATGCCACCACCTTCACCCAGTGGTCAGCCTGTGGAATTTGTTACCACAGGAAGTAGTTGAGCCCAAAATATTGTTTGATTTCAAGTACTTAGATATAGCACTGGGATTGGCACGGTGGTGCTGTAGTTAGCACTACTGCCTCACGAAGCCGAGACCCGGGTTTTGATCCTGGCTCCATGTCACTATCTGTGGAGTCTGCACATTCTCCCTGTGTCTGCATGCATCACACTCCCACAACCCAAACAAGGGCAGCACGGTAGCATGGTGGTTAGCATAAATGCTTCACAGCTCCAGGGTCCCAGGTTCGATTCCCGGCTGGGTCACTGTCTGTGCGGAGTCTGCACATCCTCCCCGTGTGTGCGTGGGTTTCCACCGGGTGCTCCGGTTTCCTCCCACAGTCCAAAGATGTGCAGGGTAGGTGGATTGGCCATGATAAATTGCCCGTAGTGTCCTTAAAAGTAAGGTTAAGGGGGGGGGTTGTTGGGTTACAGGTATAGGGTGGATACGTGGGTTTGAGTAGGGTGATCATTGCTCGGCACAACATCGAGGGCCGAAGGGCCTGTTCTGTGCTGTACTGTTCTATGTGCAGGGTAGGTGGTTTGGCCACGCTAAACTGCCCGTTAATTGGGGGGGAAATGATATCACACTTGGGCGTGAAGGGAATCAAAGGATATGGGGGAATGCAGGATTAGGCTATTGAGTTGGATGATCAGCAATGATCATAATGAATGGCGGAGCAGGCTCGAAGGGCCAAATGGCCTCCCCCTGCTCCTATTTTCTATGTTTCTATGATCACACTGCAGCTTGTGGAAATTTGCTGCATGCAAATTCGCTGTTGTGTTTCCTGTATTACAATAGTGACTGCACTTCACAAAGTTCTTGGTTGTGAAGTGTAGCCACCTAAAATGGCGTCCAGCGGAGGACGCTGGGAAAAGTAGCCAAATTCAGGTACAGACAGACAGCCCTCGAAGAAAGAAATGGCTGCAGCCCAGACTTTACAAACAACACAGGAAAAAGACCATCAGGAGGCCTTTTTGTGACAATGGGCTCAAAATGCAAATTGATATAGCGTACCAAACTTGGTGGCGTCTATTTCCTTATTTGGAAACGCCTACGTGCCTCAGACACCAACGGACATGGCCTGTAATGGCAAGCCCCTCCATCAATGTAGCGAGTCTTGATTGACCAATCGGTTCAGGGTGATTGAGCCCTGATTGATTGATTGGAAATTCACCTGGGACCGTCCAAATGGGAGCGAAAATCCCCAGTGATAAAAGATGCTGTGCAACCCCACATTTGCTGCCTCGACCACAGGACTCTCAACAGCAACTCAACAACTGCCAACAATGGTGACTCTTGACCGGCCGAAGAAGAGGAAGACCATCCACGCCATTGACGGAAGGACCAGGGCCAAGGACAATGACTGACCAGCAACAGACTATCAAGCCTGCCAGACTGCGGACTCCAGATAAAGGCCACATCTACCTGGTATTTGCCAGTCACTTGAAAGTTAAATGAAGGTCTTGCGTGTAATAGCTTTGTAGTTTATGTGTGTGTGATTGAAATAACCTTAACCTTGTGTGCCAGCCAAAAAATTGTATTATTGTCTGAAACAACTTGTGGTCATTTGCCCATTGTATATGGGTTAAAGACACTGGGGTTGAGGCACAACACAAGGAGGAAATACAAGTCTACCAAAGGGCCTCATTCCAGGAGTTCAGACGAGACCACAGATCTGAAAACAAACTTCATTTATTTCTCCACAGATGTGACGTTTTACCAGCATTTTAAGTTTTTATTTCAGAATTCCGGAAGCCTCAACCTCTAGCTGTTCAATTGTGGAGTTCGCTGTGGATTTCTGGCAAATAGTTTATAATCCTCAACCAACATCAGTAAAGCAACATCTGCCTACAATGCCTGTCCAATTCCAGCAAAGTCTCAGTTGTAAATTTATCCTCGTGCCCAGATTCCTCCATGCCCCCCCCCCCACCCCCCCCAACCCTCTACCCTCCGGCTCTGCAACCCTTTGAGATATTGCACCCCCTCCAGGCTGGCTGTGTTGTTCGCTGCTTTACTTTACCCGGATGGTTTTGATGCCTAGTGTTGATCAAAGAACAACATGCTTTGTTAACAAACAAAATTACTTTATTTAGCATACTAACTGGATTCAACACTTATCTCAAATAAACATACAGTTGATTAATACCACATAAATTACTCTCAACTACATCTAAACTCATGACTCTCTCTCTCACTCCTGCTTCCACCTCCTCTATCATCTGCCCCACAAGGCTTAACATCATTCCTTACATACTTAGGCAATACTCTCACTAGTGGCTGTCTGTATACATTTCGTTAATCCTTGCATTGTCTTCATGTACGATAATACCACACTGGCGTGTTGTATCCCTGATATCTCCCGAGTGTGTCTTCAGATTTTGAGGCCCAAAGTTCTGGAATTCTTTCCTTAACCTGACAACCATCTCTGTCTGTCCACCTTTAAAATGTTCCTTAAATCCTACACCTGTGACTAGCTTTTGGTTACCCCTTTACGTGGTGATGCCACATTTTGTCCGATGCCGTTCACGCTTGGAAAGTTTTAGCATTGTTAAAGGCGCTATATAAATGCAAGTCATTGCTGGTGGGAAAACACGCTCCTCAGCATTTCTTTCACCGGCACATTTTAAAAACCTTTCTTTCGGTTCCTTAAAGTTCCTTTGGGTCACAGCTTGTGTTTCATAGTTTGGGATCGAGCACTTTATCTCGTGAGGGGATGCCAGATCGCTCAGCTTTGCCGCGTGCGACAGTGATGTGAGGGCTGGGAGGGGTGAGCAGTCTGTCCGAAAAGAATTCACCAAAACCAGTTACTGCAGGCCCAAATTGCACTGTTGAGACTGTTACCGCTGATCCACATTCTCCAGCTTGCTAAGGTCTCTCAGCCGTGTGCAATGCAGCAGTGCCTGATAAGCCTGGGTTATTGTTCCCATTTAGACAGGGCGGAATGAAGGGACAGCTAACTGAGCTGGTGAGGCTGCCATTAATCACAGCCCGGGACAGGCAGAAGAGACAAGATAGCAACTTTATTAAGGATTATGTATCACGTCGTTATGTTACAAAGGGGTCACCTTCAGTGACATGTGCCCATGATGCATTGCCGTTTTGCTTCCGACAAAATTATAGATGTATAACTGATTCTGCCTTTGTTCCATCCAGCCCCCGGCCATACAGTGACATTGGGAAGAACTCATATAGGATAGCAGTAATTCCTTTTCTTTGGTCATTTGATTTTCAGCCTGACCTTTGAGCAGACAAAGTAGATGCGTATATATTTCTGAAAGACAGGTTATCTTTGCTCTTGCACTGATTCTTCTGATGCGTGAGAAACCTGAACCAGTTTGGGGGGTGATACCAGGAAACACTTGGCATCACGAAGAATAGGGAAGATCTGAGACTCTCGTTTCCAAAGAAACTGTTGAGACTCGGGGAAGCCAATTAAAAATATGAAAACTGAGATTGATTGTTTATCTGTTGGGTCGGGTATTAAGAATTGCGGAGCAAATGTGGGTAGGTGGAGTTAATATACTGATCAGCCATTATTCAGTTGAATGGCGTATCAGGTTTGAGTGGGTGAATGACCTCCTCCTGTTCCTCTGCAACAGCTTCAAGGGGTTCACTTGTGACAGGCTTGAGGGGCTGAATGGTCTTGTGTTCCTGTGTAACAAGCTGGAGAGGGGCTGAATGGTCTGCCATTCCTATGTAACAGACTCAAGAGGAGCTGAATGGCCTGCTGATACTCTGACATCATGGGATATGTAGTATGGGAAAGCAGCATTAAGGTAGACGATCAGCCATGATTTATCTTAACTGAATGGCAGGCCAGGCTCGACGGGCTGACGTTTCAGGTTTAGGAGGCTGAATTAGTTATTTTTAAGAGGGGCCGGATTCAGGCCTGTCTCACTGAGAATTGGCGTGGCTTCTGACTTAAAGTATGAAAATTCTACTTAAATCACTTTCTTTTGAGGCAGGAGGAACGAGAATTCACTTCTGAATCCACATGCATCGTGATCGGCCTCTCCTAGTTTGATCCAGCCTCCATTTCACATCTGCCAGGCTCCCTGTGGAAGTGCAACCAGTGATGGGCCGGCCACGCCCGGCTCCGGTCTGCCGAAAGCTGGTCCCCTGTAACCAGCCTCAACACCCCCAGACCAACCCCCACCGGTCCCCCCAGCTCCCGCCGAAGCCCCCCTGAGAGCGGAATGCTCTGTCCCCCCGCCCCCCCCCCCCCCCCCCCCCCCCCCCGACTGTGGTGGTAATGGATACAGTCCGCAGCCACCACGCAAGGTCTCCGAACGGTATGAGCACACGGCAGCGATGCCATCAGGGACTCGGCCCATCGCGGGAGGGCCTCAGCTGATGCCCTGAGGCCGTCGATACGGCACATGGCGTACTCCTCGAGTACTCCTTTTTTGAGTGGGCGGAGCATCGCCGCCGTCTCCGATTTCAGTGTAAACGTGGATTCTCTGGCCGATGGCCGAACACGAGTTCGGCGTTGGTGATCAGAGAATCCAGCCCATTGTGTTCAGTTCAGTGTTGACTGAGTTAATGGGAGAACTCAGAGGTTGAGGTTCAGAGTCCGTCTGTGACTGGAAGGCAAGCTGAGAGGTTGCTGAAGAAATATAGCCAGCGATTCTGCATGGTTCTGACAGGGTTCAGGTCCATCTTTTCAAACCGTCTCAAAATACATCTCTGTACAGCAAGCATTCCTGAGTGCTAACTGTATTTAAAAGTGGAATGGGATTGGAGATTATTTTGTTGTTTGAGTGGGAATAAAGATAGCAGTGTCACTGTATTGGTTAGCATTGTTTAAGGGGTAATTGTAAGCTAGTATCTTGTGTGATGTTAAAGATATTTTAATACTGTTTTAGCAATGTTAGTTTTGTGAGGGCCACGAAGAATCCAGCACGAGTTGAAGGATAGAAAGAAATAACATTTATTCACAATAACATAGAAATACAACAGCAGCAGCAACTCCCTTGCTGCTCACTCCTCTCTAGCTGGTTCCAAACTGGCCAGCTTTATCTATGCAGGGAATCCCCTCATTGGGGAAGCTCATACTCCCAAAGGATTGTGGGATTGCCATTAGTCCCCAGCCAGTGGTAAACAGGCAGATTATAACAGCTAACAAAGAGATAACAAAGAAAATGTACAGCACAGGAACAGGCCCTTCGGCCCTCCAAGCCTGCACTGACCATGCTACCCATCTAAACTAAAATCTTCGACACTTCCTGGGTCCGTATCCCTCTATTCCCATCCTATTCATGGATTTGTCAAGATGCCCATTAAACGTCACTATCGTCCCTGCTTCCACCACCTCCTCCGGCAGCGAGTTCCAGGCACCCACTACCCTCTGTGTAAAAAACAGGGGCAGCAGGGTAGCATGGTGGTTAGCATAAATGCTTCACAGCTCCAGGGTCCCAGGTTCGATTCCCGAGCTGGGTCACTGTCTGTGTGGAGTCTGCACGTCCTCCCCCTGTGTGCGTGGGTTTCCTCCGGGTGCTCCGGTTTCCTCCCACAGTCCAAAGATGTGCGGGTTAGGTGGATTGGCCATGCTAAATTGCCCGTAGTGTTCTAATTAAAAGTAAGGTTAAGGGGGGGGGGGGTTATTGGGTTACGGTATAGGGTGGATACGTGGGTTTGAGTAGGGTGATCATGGCTCGGCACAACATTGAGGGCCGAAGGGCCTGTTCTGTGCTGTACTGTTCTATGTTCTATGTTCTATGTTCTAAAACCTGCCTCATACATCTCCTCTAAACCTCGTCCCTCACACCTTAAACCTATGCCCCCTAGTAATTGACCCCTCTACCCTGGGGAAAAGCCTCTGACTATCTATTCTGTCTATGCCCCTCATAATTTTGTAGACCTCTATCAGGTCGCCCCTCAACCTCCTTCGTTCCAGTGAGAACAAACCAAGTTTATTCAACCCCTCCTCATAGCTAATGCCCTCCATACCAGGCAACATCCTGGTAAACCTCTTCTGCACCTTCTCTAAAGCCTCCACATCCTTCTGGTAGTGTGGCGACCAGAATTGAACACTACACTCCAAGTGTGGCCTAACTAAGGTTCTATACAGCTGCAACATGACTTACCAATTTTTATACTCAATGCCCCGGCCAATGAAGGCAAGCATGCCGTATGCCTTCTTGACTACCTTCAAGTTTGTTTTATCCCTATTTCTTTGTGAAATTACTCCTGGAGCCAGAGTGGAGGCTCAGTCTCCCAGAGGCTGTCTTAGAAATAAGGGACAAAGACGTCCGTTAGGGAAGACAGGAAAAACAGGTGAAGTGAGGAACAATTCCTGAAAACACGGAAGAATTGGTCACCCTGGCAGAACTATCAACTTCAGGCTCACTCTTTCAGGAGACAACAAGAATTTGAGAACATAGAACATAGAACAGTACAGCACAGAACAGGCCCTTCGGCCCTCGATGTTGTGCCGAGCAATGATCACCCTACCTAAACCCACGTAACCCGTATACCCGTAACCCAACAATCCCCCCATTAACCTTACACTACGGGCAATTTAGCATGGCCAATCCACCTAACCCGCACATCTTTGGACTGAGAATCCCTTAAAAGAAGCAAAATCATTTAATTCCTGATCTAAAGATATTGTGAGACCACCTTGGTGGACTATTTGTAGCGGTTCATGATGAAGGAACACCACCACTTTCTGAAGAGGCAGCGAGTAAGGATATTCACATTGGCCTTGTCAACAATGTCAAAATCCTGGGTGCAAATTGAAACTTCAGCCCCTTGAATCTGCTCTGCAATTCAGTTTGATCACCTCAGCTGTACCCTTGTTTTAGGTCCTTCCCTCAATATCCTTTAGCTAATATGGGCCGTCATTCTGACTCTTTAAAATTAGTCACCCCCAGCATCCATAGTTTTGTCTGATAGAATTTCGATTCGCAGAGGCCTCAAGAACTTTCACAGCCCCATCATAACTGTATCCTATTGTAAACCTCACTCTTAATCAGTAGCAGAATAATGGCATTGAAAGAGATGGTAATCCCGATTCCTTAAATACTTCGGCTGGATCTCAAAATAACTGGACCAAAAATCACATCTTCCTGACACGTTTCTTAATATGTTGGAGGTTTGTGAAATCAGTTAGTGTATTTTAAATACTGGAATATAATATGTGAAGAAAACTTTTCATTTTTACAGTTCTTCTGTAAATACCTATAACCGTCACGGGACACCCCGATTGATGTCCCTTTGGGGCTTGTGGGCAGCGGCCAATCAGCTGGGGCTCATGGAAATCTAATTGTCAAAGCCGGCCCGAATGGCACCGGCTAGAACGGTAATCCCGGAGGAGACCTTGGAGCCACATTGCGGCCTTTGCCTTTATTGTCAAATTAAACCACTTTGGGATTTACCTTCCCGGGCCTCCTGAGCTTTTATAATACCAAACAGAACAAGCCACGGTGGTTAACTATAGGGCAGCAAGGTAGCAGAGTGGTTAGCACTGTTGCTTCACAGCACCAGGGTCCCAGGTTCGATTCCCGGTTTGGGTCACTGTCTGTGCAGAGTCTGCACGTTCTCCCCGTGTCTGTGTGGATTTCCTCCGGGTGCTCTGTGGTGCCAGAATGTGGCGAC
This sequence comes from Scyliorhinus canicula, assembly GCF_902713615.1. Taxonomy (NCBI): domain Eukaryota; kingdom Metazoa; phylum Chordata; class Chondrichthyes; order Carcharhiniformes; family Scyliorhinidae; genus Scyliorhinus; species Scyliorhinus canicula. Next base: position 23,740,687 of record NC_052171.1, on the reverse strand, counting down.
TAGAGGCTTTTCACAGCAACTTCATTGCAATGTTAATGTAAGCCTACTCGTGACAATAAAGATTATGTTTTTAAAAAATTATCTGCCTTAGGATAGCTCAGCGACCTGAACAAGGCTAATGGATCCAGGGCCGTTTCCTCCCCAGTACACCTCTATCTCACTGGGACCACCCCTTCATGCTGCAACTGAGCACAATGCCACACAGGTACGATAGAAAGTCATCGCTGGTAAGGTTAGCATTTATTGTCCATCCTGATCAGTCCCTTGAGAAGGTAGTAGGGAGCTGCTATCTTGAGCTGCTGTATTCTGTGTGGTGAAGGTGCTCACAAGGTGGAGATTTCTAGATTTCATTTTTTTTAAATGGCCTTCCTGAATCTTTAACTTCAAGTTCCTCTCTTCTGGCCCTGAGGAGTAAGGCCGCTAGCCAAAGGTGTGAGGCTGGACTTGCATGTAGCACAGACCTGGTAGGGATGACGGGAATGGTTTGTCTATTTTTAATATTCTAAAGGCTGAAAAATATTTTTTTCTGCATATCTGTGACCTGGGCGCGATGGCTGGGGCCCAGTTCTGTACCGAGGGAGTGCCGCACTGTCAGAGGGTCAGTGCTGAGGGAGTGCCGCACTGTCAGAGGGTCAGTACTGAGGGAGTGCCGCACTGTCAGAGGGTCAGTACTGAGGGAGTGCTGCACTGTCAGAGGGTCAGTACTGAGGGAGCGCCGCACTGTCAGAGGGTCAGTACTGAGGGGATGCTGCACAGTGAGAGGGTCAGTACTGAGGGAATGCCGCACTGTCAGAGGGTCAGTACTGAGGGAGTGCCGCACTGTCAGACGGTCAGTACTGAGGGAGTGCTGCACTGTCAGAGGGTCAGTACTGAGGGAGTGCTGCACTGTCAGAGGGTCAGTACTGAGGGAGTGCCGCACTGTCAGAGGGCCAGTACTGAGGGAGTGCTGCACTGTCAGAGGGTCAGTACTGAGGGAGTGCTGCACTGTCAGAGGGTCAGTTCTGAGGGAGTGCCGCACTGTCAGAGGGTCAGTACTGAGGGAGCACCGCACTGTCAGAGGGTCAGTACTGAGGGAGTGCTGCACTGTCAGAGGGTCAGTACTGAGGGAGTGCCGCACTGTCAGAGGGTCAGTACTGAAGGAGTGCCGCACTGTCAGAGGGCCAGTACTGAGGGAGTGCTGCACTGTCAGAGGGTCAGTACTGAGGGAGTGCTGCACTGTCAGAGGGTCAGTACTGAGGGAGTGCTGCACTGTCAGAGGGTCAGTACTGAGGGAGTGCTGCACTGTGAGAGGGTCAGTACTGAGGGAGTGCTGCACTGTCAGAGGGTCAGTACTGAGGGAGTGCCGCTCTGCCAGAGGGTCAGTACTGAGGGAGTGCCGCACTGCCAGAGGGTCAGTACTGAGGGAGTGCCGCACTGCCAGAGGGTCAGTACTGAGGGAGTGCCGCACTGTCACAGGGTCAGTTCTGAGGGAGTGCCGCACGGTCAGAGGGTCAGTACTGAGTGAGTGCCGCACTGTCAGAGGGTCACTGTCAGAGGGTCACTACTGAGGGAGTGCCGCACTGTCAGAGGGTCAGTACTGAGGGAGTGCCGCACTGTCAGAGGGTCAGTACTGAGGGAGTGCTGCACTGTCAGACGGTCAGTACTGAGGGAGTGCCGCACTGTCAGAGGGTCAGTACTGAGGGAGTGCCGCACTGTCAGAGGGTCAGTACTGAGGGAGCGCCGCACTGTCAGAGGGTTAGTACTGAGTGAGTGCCGCACTGTCAGAGGGTCAGTACTGAGGGAGTGCTGCACTGTCAGAGGGTCAGTACTGAGGGAGTGCTGCACTGTCAGAGGGTCAGTACTGAGGGAGTGCTGCACTGTCAGAGGGTCAGTACTGAGAGAGTGCTGCACTGTCAGAGGGTCAGTACTGAGGGAATGCTGCACTGTCAGAGGGTCAGTACTGAGTGAGTGCCGCACTGTCAGAGGGTCAGTACTGAGGGAGTGCTGCACTATCAGAGGGTCAGCACTGAGGGAGTGCTGCACTGTCAGAGGGTCAGTACTGAGGGAGTGCCGCACTGTCAGAGGGTCAGTACTGAGGGAGTGCTGCACTGTCAGAGGGTCAGTACTGAGGGAGTGCTACACTGTCAGAGGGTCAGTACTGAAGGAGTGCTGCACTGTCAGAGGGTCAGTACTGAGGGAGTGCCGCACTGTCAGAGGGTCAGTACTGAGGGAGTGCCGCACTGTCAGAGGGTCAGTACTGAGGGAGTGCCGCACTGTCAGAGGGTCAGTACTGAGGGAGTGCTGCACTGTCAGAGGGTCAGTGCTGAGGGAGTGCCGCACTGTCAGAGGGTCAGTACTGAGGGATTGCCGCACTGTCAGAGGGTCAGTACTGAGGGAGTGCCGCACTGTCAGAGGGTCAGTACTGAAGGAGTGCTGCACTGTCAGAGGGTCAGTACTGAGGGAGTGCCACACTGTCAGAGGGTCAGTACTGAGGGAGTGCTGTGCTGTCAGAGGGTCAGTACTGAGGGAGTGCTGCACTGTCAGAGGGTCAGTACTGAGGGAGTGCTGCACTGTCAGAGGGTCAGTACTGAAGGAGTGCTGCACAGTCAGAGGGTCAGTACTGAGGGAGTGCCGCACTGTCAGAGGGTCAGTACTGAGGGAGTGCCGCACTGTCAGAGGGTCAGTACTGAGGGAGTGCTGCACTGTCAGAGGGTCAGTACTGAGGGAGTGCTGCACTGTCAGAGGGTCAGTACTGAGGGAGTGCTGCACTGTCAGAGGGTCAGTACTGAGGGAGTGCCGCACTGTCAGAGAGTCAGTACTGAGGGAGTGCCGCACTGTCAGAGGGTCAGTACTGAGGGAGTGCCGCACTGTCAGAGGTGCAGGCTTCACCGTGAAACATTAAACTGTGTCTCTGATTATTCTCTCAAGTGGATGGAAAAGATGTCATGACACTTCCAAGAAAAGCAAAGACATTCTGCCAGCGGCCTGGCCAATATTTATAACTAAGTCAGAAACCACTGAGACAGAGCCATCTTGTTGTTATCACATTGCTGCCTGTGGGTAGCTTGCCGTGTGCAAATTTGTTGCTGCATTTTCTGCATTACAGCAGTGACTGTAATTCACAGAGCACGTGTTTGACTGAAGTACATTGAGATGCTCTGAGATTGTGAAAGGTGCTTTGGAAATGCATTTAGTCCATTTATTGTTTTCCCTTTACACAGCATGGAACTGAACATACTGCCGGCCATGTAATGCGGTGGCGGCTTTATCCCCGTCTGCAGCTTGCTTCGGACTTCTCCATCTGACCTTGGCACTTGCCCTTGCTGCCTTGCAAGCTGCACGTCCCACAGCCAAGATTCGCCCCTCGTTTGTCACTGTTAATATTGAATTTTCTAAACGTCAGTGCGGGTCCATAAATCAATGGCTGCACTCTCCCTTATGTCACATCCCTGCTTCATTCACTCATTCATTTTTATTTTAACAAGTTCCCCCTCTCCCTTCACCCATCTTAAAAAATGTGTTTGTTCTCCTGGCCGGTCTCCATCATTTGTTTAGCCAGGTCATTCGTTGCTCCTGACTGCTTATTCATCAACAGCTCAGTCCTAAAAGCACCTCTCGCCTCTGTTATTATTGCTCCATCTATCTCCTGCTACAGATCAATGCTGCTTGCCTCCTCCTGCTTCGAGCTGTAAGATGAATTGGGAGGGAAGTTTCATTGATTTGCTAATGGATTAATCGCACGGTTGGATCTATCATTAAGCTACATGTATGTAACACAACCCGATACATGAAATATCAAGTGAAATAAAAGTGCCAGTTTAATCGACAATATTTATTCCTATTGGCAAGTGCTCATGAAGATTTAGTGCAGCTCAGCTCCGTTGCAATATGCTGATAACATAGCAACTCAGCCTCAGTCTCGTAAACTCTGCTCAATGTCAGAGGATCTTTGCTGATTTCTCAATGTCCCCAGGATTTCAGAGACTTGAACCAAATTCCTAATCTGCTGCTGTCCACCTTGTATGGTCTGACCGTCCAATGAGACAAGATTTGAACTCAAGGGCTGCTTGCTGATAAAATCAAATCTCAGGTTATGCCTCAGCTGGAGTACTGCATCCGGTTGGAGCTTGGCACTTTGGGAGGGATGTCAATGAGGAGATTGACTGGAATGGTGTCAAGATGAGGGACTTCAGCTACATGGAGAGACGGGAGAAGCTGGCTGTTCTCCTTAGATCAGAGAAGCTTAATGGGAAATTTCATTTAGGCGTCCACAATAAATGAGGGTTTTGACAGAGTAAATGAGGAAAAACTACTTCCACTGGCATTGGGGTCAATGAATCAGAGGACACAGGCGTAAGATAATTAACAAAATAACCAGAGGGAAGATGGGGAGATTTATTTTCCACGGTGAGTTGTGAACAGGAATGTGCTATCTGAAAAGATGGTGGACACAGATTCAATAATTATATCCAAGAGGGGAACTGAATGAATACTGGAATAGGTAAAAATTCAGGACTCGGGGAAAACAGCAGGGGGAGTGAGGCTTATCGCATAAATCCTTCAAAGAGCCAGCATCAGCTTGAATCTCCTCCCCCTGTGCTCTGTCATGATAATAGCCAGGACCTGCGGCCGAATATATTTCCTGTAGCATCCGGTTTTGTAATTGGGATTTTTTAAATATAAAGTCCTTAATATTTAGGCTGGCACTGATTGAGAGAATGACTCCAGGCAGCCTTCTCAACCAAGGAAACAAGGCTCATAGACTGGGACACACAAGATCGTTGCTGAAGACAACACAGGATGGAAGGCAAAGTGAAATCTTTTCACCCAAAGTGCAATTGAGTTGCAGAAACACTGAAGGTTGCAAGCTTATTCTCACTCTACTATAGTCCCGCAATGCTTGCCATGCACCAGCAACCGTTCCTTTACAGAATCTACATTAGGGAATCACCACAGTCATTGCAAACCAGTGTTACAATCAGGCGAGGAGCGATGGGATGGTTCTCCTCTTTTCCCATTCATCATCTGGCCGTAATGGTTTTTTTTTTACAGAGGACGTGCTTGCCAGTTCACTGCATGTTTAGCTGTTTACGTGCTGTAAAAAACCTAAACAGATGTGTCTCCTTCAGTATTTTTATTAAATGAGAAAATAATATAGTATCTATTAAACCAGCCAAAGTAAAAATAATCAAAACACTCCAACTTTCCCATACAAATTAACTCACATTCACACATTTACAAATAGATTACAAAGTGAGAGGATCGATTCAATGATGTTTTAAAGTGCAATAAAGATTGAAGTTATTGTGGTGAATGTATTATACCAATAATCCACCAGTGTATTTGTATCTGTGCTATGCTGTTGCCCTTGTTGGCTTCTCCTATGGCCATTGTATGGCATTATCTATAGAGGAACATGTTGGGGCATGTATGAGCTCCGCCCATGGCTCCTCCCCTTGAAGGGAGGTATAAAGAGCAGTAGCCCTGTCGGCGGTTCTCAGTATTGGTTCAGTCGCAGGCAGGCACTGTTCTGTTGATTAAAGCCACGGTTTACTTCTACTCATGTCTCGAGTGAATTGATGGTCGCATCAATTTAATCAACTTAAACGCAACTATGGAATCGGCCCTCAAACCTGACCGACTGGAACTAAATCCGCAGGCCGCGGAGGCAAAATAAATTTTTTCGCACTGGCTCCGCTGCTTCAAGGCCTATCTCGCGGCTTTCTCCACGCCTTCCGTCACCGACAAACAGAAACTAAGCCTCCTCCATGCACGGGTGAGCCATTGAATCTCTGTTCAATGGCGGGCCTCCTCCTACGCAGACGCCCACGCGATGCTCGAACGCCTCTATGTACGGCCCGTGAACGAGGTCTACGCGTGACATATCTTCACCACTCGCCGCTAGAGTCCCGGGGAATCGCTAGAAGACTACCTACACGACCTCAAAGTCTTCACATGCAGCTGCAACTATCAGGCCGTTACGGCCATGCAACATATGGAACTCGCCGTCCGAGATGTGTATGTGGCGTGAGTTCGGTCCAACTATGTGAGACAGCGCTTAATTGAAAAAGGGGCCCTGGACCTGGATCAGACGGTAAAGTTAGCCTCCTCACTGGAAGTAGAGTTCCAGAGCCTTAACGCGTTCCCGGCTGACCACGCGACCCCCTCGTGGATCCCCGACCAAAGACTACCCCGGGCCAGTGCCTCGCGGCCGCCCGCCCATCATGGGGGGCTACCCTGCTATTTCTGCGGCTAGTCCCAACACCCCCGGCAGCACTGCCCGGCCCGTACCGCAAACTACAGAAGCTGCGGGAGAAAAGGACATTTCGCCAAAGTTTGCCTGGCCAGGTCCAAGAACTCAAACTCACAGGCCCGACCCTCAGACTCACAGGCCCGATCCTCAGACTCACAGGCCCGATCCTCAGACTCACAGGCCCGATCCTCAGACTCACAGGCCCGATCCTCAGACTCACAGGCCCGATCCTCAGACTCACAGGCCCGATCCTCAGACTCACAGGCCCGATCCTCAGGCTCACAGGCCCGATCCTCAGACTCACAGGCCCGATCCTCAGACTCACAGGCCCGATCCTCAGACTCACAGGCCCGATCCTCAGACTCACAGGCCCGCTCCTCAGACTCACAGGCCCGATCCTCAGACTCACAGGCCCGATCCTCAGACTCACAGGCCCGATCCTCAGACTCACAGGCCCGATCCTCAGACTCACAGGCCCGATCCTCAGACTCACAGGCCCGATCCTCAGACTCACAGGCCCGATCCTCAGACTCACAGGCCCGATCCTCAGACTCACAGGCCCGCAGACCCCGCAGTGTGGCAGCGTGTCCGCCCCCTGCAGACGCGTCATCAGCCTCGTGCTATCCGTGGGGGCAACCATCTTCCAGCCCTCACAGCACGTGTGACTCACGGGGGCCGCCATCTTGGACGCCGTCTGCTGTCGCTCGACGCGTACGATCAACAAGGGCAGCCATCACGGAGCCACCCCAGCACCTCCGACCACGCCGGCTACCCACAATTCAGTGCGGTCACCCTTGGCCAGTCGCGACCTAGGAACCTCCGGAGCTCTGTGATGACCGTCCGGGTAAACGGGCTCGAGACGCCTTGCCTCTTCGACTCCGGGAGCACAGAGAGCTTCATTCACCCGGACATGGTAAGACGCTGCTCGCTCACAATCTTCCCGGCGCACTAAACCATTTCCCTCGCCTCTGGGCCACACTCGGTGCAAATCCGAGGCTGCACTACCGCAACCCTAGCAATACAGGGCGCCGAGTACGCCAATTTAAAATTATATGTGCTCCCAGATCTCTATGCTCCTCTCCTATTGGGATTAGATTTCCAATGTAACCTCAGGGGCCTAACCCTGAAGTTCGGGGGCCCCTACCCCCACGCACTATATGCAGCCTCGCGACCCTAAAAGTCAACCCTCCCCCACTCTTCGCAAACCTCACCGCTGACTGCAAACCAGTCGCTACCAGAAGCTGGCGGTATAGTATACAGGACAGGACTTTTATCAGGTCCGAAGTCCAGTGACTCTTGCGGGAGGGAGTCACCGAGGCCAGCAATAGCCCCTGGAGAGCTCAGGTGGTGGTCGCCAAGACCGGGGAAAAGAACCGGATGGTGGTTGATTACAGCCGAACCATAAACCGGTAAACGCAACTCGATGCGTACCCCCTTCCCCGGATTGCAGACATGGTTAACCAGATCGCTCACTACCGGGTGTTCTCCACGGTGGATCTGAAGTCTGCGTACCACCAGCTTCCAATCCGACCAGAGGACCGCCACTACACGGCTTTTGAGGCAGACGGCCGCCTTTTCCACTTCCTCCGGGTCCCCTTTGGCGTCACGAACGGGGTTTTGGTGTTCCAAAGAACAATGGACCGAATGGTAGACCACATTTCCGTACTTGGACAATGTCACCATCTGCGGCCATGATCAGCAGGACCACGACGCCAACCTCCACAGATTTCTCCAAACCGCCCAAACCCTAAACCTCACGTACAAGGAGAAATGCGTTTTCCGCACAACCAGACTAGCCATCCTCGGCTACGTCGTGGAAAACGGGGTTCTCGGACCCGACCCTGACTGTATGCGCCCCCTCCTGCAACTCCCCCTCCCCCACTGCCCCAAAGCCCTGAAGAGGTGCCTCGGATTCTTTTCATATTACGCCCAGCGGGTCCCCAACTATGCAGACAAAGCCCGCCCACTAATCAAGGCCACCATCTTCCCACTGGCGGCTGAGGCCCGCCAGGCCTTCAGCTGCATCAAGGCGGACATCGGCAAAGCCGCGATGCGCGCGGTGGACGAGTCCGTCCCCTTCCAGGTGGAGAGCGACGCATCAGAGGTCGCTCTCGCCACTACCCTCAATCAAGCAGGCAGACCAGTAGCGTTTTTTTCGCGCACCCTCACCACCTCTGAAATTCGCCACTCCTCAGTCGAGAAGGAGGCCCAAGCCACCGTGGAAGCCATACTGCACTGGAGGCACTACCTCGCTGGTAGGAGGTTTACCCTCGTCACCGACCAACGATCGGTAGCCTTCATGTTCGACAATACGCAGCTGGGCAAAATCAAGAACGATAAGATCTTGAAGTGGAGGATCGAACTCTCCATCTATAATTACGATATAGTACATCGTCCTGGGAAGCTCAACGAGCCCCCAGATGCCCTGTCCCGCGGCACATGCGCCAGCGCGCACGATGACCGACTACGGGCTATCCCCTAGTGATGACCTCTGCCACCCGGGGGTCACCCGTCTTATCCACTATATCAAGGCCCGCAACCTGCCCAACTCCACCGAGGAGGTCAGAGCCATGACCAGGGACTGCCCGATCTGTGCGGAGTGTAAACCGCACTTCTATCGACCAGATAAGGCCCACCTGGTAAAGGCATCCCGGCCCTTTGAGCGCCTCAGTATCGATTTCAAAGGGCCCCTCCCCTCCAATAACCGCAATATATATTTCCTCAATATCATAGATGAGTTCTCCCGCTTCCCATTAGCAATCCCTTGCCCCGACATGACCACGTCCACCGTCATTAAAGCCCTACACAGTGTCTTCACCCTGTACGGTTTCCCCAATTATGTCCACAGTGACCGGGGCTCGTCGTTCATGAGCGACGAACTGCGTCAGTACCTGCTCAGTAAGGGCACCGCCTCGAGCAGGACTACCAGTTATAACCCCAGGGGAAACGGGCAGGCGGAGAGGGAGAACGCGACGGTCTGGAAGACCGGCCTACTGACCCTTTGGTCCAGGAATCTCCCAGTTTCTCATTGGCAGGAGGTCCTCCCCGATGCGCTCCACTCTATTAGGTCCCTACTTTGCACGGCCACAAACGAGACCCCTCATGACCACCTATTTGTTTTCCCTAGGAGATCCACCTCAGGGGCCTCGCTTCCATCCTGGCTGAAGACACCGGGGCCTCGCTTCCGTCCTGGCTGAAGACACCGGGGCCTCGCTTCCGTCCTGGCTGAAGACACCGGGGCCAGTCCTACTCAGAAAGAACATCAGGAGCTGTAATTCCGATTCTCTGGTAGAGAGGGTCCAGCTCCTGCACTCCAACCCCCAGTACGCTTATATCAAACACCCCGATAGCCGACAGGATACGGTCTCCTCCGGGACCAGGCACCCGCCGGTTCCACACCACCACCGCCTCTCCACCATATCCCGCCCAACCTTTCGCTTTCCATGACCAGCGCCTCCGTGCCTATATGGCTCCCGCGCTCCCTCCCGCCCGCCATCCCCCCTTCACCGATCCACAGGAATGAAGCTCCAGAAGAGACGCTCCCGGAATCCACGTCTGTACCCGCACCGGCACCCTCACTACCGATGCCAGCACGGACGAGTTCGACACCCGGGCCACAAACAATGCCAGAGCTTCGGCGATCACAGCGCACAATCCGTGCGCCGGACCGGCTGAACTTATGAACCCGTCACCTCCGCCGGGCTTCATTTTTTAAAACGGGGTGAATGTAGTGAATGTATTATATCAATAATCCACCAGTGTATTTGTATCTATGCTGTTGCCCTTGTATTTGTATCTGTGCTATGCTGTTGCCCTTGTGGGCTTCTCCTATGGGCCATTGTATGGCATTATCCATAGGGGAACATGTTGGGGCCTGTATGGGCTCCGCCCGTGGCTCCTCCCCTTGAAGGGAGGTATAAAGAACAGTAGACCTGTAGGCGGTTCTCAGTATTGGTTCAGTCGCAGGCAGGCACTGTTCTAAGTTGATGCCAGCACTGTTCTAAGTCCCTGGCTGTGTCTGAGAGTTCCCCACTGCTACCGGACAGATTTCCTCCCCAGTCAAGCCTGCACTATCAGCATTATTATCACCACTGCAGAGCTAAACTGGCTGGTCAGACTGGCTCCTCAGAGATCAGGACACCATGTTGAAAGTGGGCCCTGATCTCTGAGTGGGCTAGATGGTTCACACACCCCCCCCACCCACGGACAATGGCACCCCCCACACACATTACCCCCAAGTGATGACACACCATTATGTGGTTGCTGTGGCCCCCCCATACAGGACCCCCACCCTTCATTCCCCCCCTCCACGCTCCTTTCATTGGCAGCCCCCCCCCCCCTCAAGCCCTGAGCCTTGGCAGTGATCCTGTCAGCTCTGCAGTGCCACCCAGATACCTTGGCAGTGCCAGCCTGGCAATGCCAAGGTCCCCACGTTCAAGGGGGAGGACCAAGGCCCGGTCCCTGACCCCCCCACCTGGTGTCATTTCACCTGGTCCTCGCTTGTGTGGGTCTCTCTGGAAACACTAGTAGATGCCGGGAGCTGGGTAGATCTCGGGCCAGCATGCCTAAGAGGATTTTAAACCTACTTAGACGTGCGAGTCTTGGTCCTGCCCATTGTGGGCAGGATCCTGATCGTGACGCCTTCGAGACCCGAGTAGATCTTGCGAGGCATAACGTCTATTGGGAAGCCCACGGTTGGCCACTGGGTCACTGTCTGTGCGGAGTCTGCACGTTCTCCCCGTGTCTGCGTAGGTTTACTCTGGGTGCTCCGGTTCCTTCCCACAGTTGAAAGATGTGTTTTAGGTGGATTAGCCATGATAATTTGCCTTTATTGTCCAAAAGGGTTGGGTTGGGTTGGGTTAAGGGGTAGGGTGGAGATGTGGGCTTGGTTAGGGTGCTCTTTCCAATGGCCGGTGCAGACTCGATGGGCCGAATGGCCTCCTTCTGCACTGTAAATTCTATGATTCTATATAGGGCAATGGTGGAGGATTCGACAGTGGCAATGTCATGGATCGCCAAGGGTGTGCAGTTAGACTGTCTATTGTTGGAGTTGATCATTGCTTGGTGTGGATGTCACTTGCCACTCACTGGCTGGAGCCTGAATGATCTCACGTGATTCACTATCTGATGAATTATGGATGAAGCTGAAAACATCAAACCCATTTGGGCAAAAATACTCTTTCAAAATGGCTGCCACATTGCTAATGAGCCCCTCCCAATTCTCCTTTCACCTACATTGTTTACTCATCCTGAATGATATTTTAATTTCACCAGTTTTTACACCCAGCATTGATAACCAGCCTGGAAGTGGGTTAGGAGGAGCACAAAGGCCCATTGTGCATCTAAACCTGAGGCAAACAGATATATATCGCTATGCCTGACTGCAACTTTAATGCAATGATGAGGTAATACAAGCAGGCTCTTTCAATCTTATTATATTTTGGACATCAATCTCCCTCAGCACTATTTAGGAAACTCTTTGATTCTCTGCTGGCCTGCAAATTGATTAATGGATATAAGCTCAGAGATAATTATGAAATGAGATTTTTTTTTTCTAATGCTTTTGTAATGTTGTTAAAAGGACTATTACAGATCTGGAACTGACAATTGTTAGTCAATTCAATTCCAAAAAGATTTTGTGTGTTAAAGTGCTATCATAAAAGCAGCAATGGCTTCCAATCATTGTAATAGACACACCAACTTGATTCCTCATTATTTAACTCTAAAGCTCTCGGATTCCTGTCTGTGAGCCTCAACTGCACAGTTCCAAAGTACCTTACACTGCGCAGTTCCAAAGTACCTTACACTGCACAGTTCCAAAGTACCTTACACTGCACAGTTCCAAAGTACCTTACACTGCACAGTTCCAAAGTACCTTACACTGCACAGTTCCAAAGTACCTTACACTGCGCAGTTCCAAAGTACCTTACACTGCGCAGTTCCAAAGTACCTTACACTGCGCAGTTCCAAAGTACCTTACACTGCGCAGTTCCAAAGTACCTTACACTGCACAGTTCCAAAGTACCTTACACTGCACAGTTCCAAAGTACCTTACACTGCACAGTTCCAAAGTACCTTACACTGCACAGTTCCAAAGTACCTTACACTGCACAGTTCCAAAGTACCTTACACTGCACAGTTCCAAAGTACCTTACACTGCGCAGTTCCAAAGTACCTTACACTGCGCAGTTCCAAAGTACCTTACACTGCGCAGTTCCAAAGTACCTTACACTGCGCAGTTCCAAAGTACCTTACACTGCACAGTTCCAAAGTACCTTACACTGCACAGTTCCAAAGTACCTTACACTGCACAGTTCCAAAGTACCTTACACTGCGCAGTTCCAAAGTACCTTACACTGCGCAGTTCCAAAGTACCTTACACTGCGCAGTTCCAAAGTACCTTACACTGCACAGTTCCAAAGTACCTTACACTGCGCAGTTCCAAAGTACCTTACACTGCGCAGTTCCAAAGTACCTTACACTGCACAGTTCCAAAGTACCTTACACTGCACAGTTCCAAAGTACCTTACACTGCACAGTTCCAAAGTACCTTACACTGCACAGTTCCAAAGTACCTTACACTGCACAGTTCCAAAGTACCTTACACTGCGCAGTTCCAAAGTACCTTACACTGCGCAGTTCCAAAGTACCTTACACTGCACAGTTCCAAAGTACCTTACACTGCGCAGTTCCAAAGTACCTTACACTGCGCAGTTCCAAAGTACCTTACACTGCACAGTTCCAAAGTACCTTACACTGCACAGTTCCAAAGTACCTTACACTGCACAGTTCCAAAGTACCTTACACTGCGCAGTTCCAAAGTACCTTACACTGCGCAGTTCCAAAGTACCTTACACTGCGCAGTTCCAAAGTACCTTACACTGCGCAGTTCCAAAGTACCTTACACTGCGCAGTTCCAAAGTACCTTACACTGCGCAGTTCCAAAGTACCTTACACTGCGCAGTTCCAAAGTACCTTACACTGCACAGTTCCAAAGTACCTTACACTGCGCAGTTCCAAAGTACCTTACACTGCACAGTTGATTCAATATGTAATAAAGGATATACAGCACAAAATTAGGAGATTTGGCGCCACAGTCCAAGCCACTATATTCAAATGATTGTTGGCAAATTCAACAATGCCTGCTTGAATTAATGTTGGCAAAAGTTTGTAAAGTCTAGACCAGGCCAAAGCAGAAATGAGCTGCCAAATATACATCAAACGCAAGACGGGGAAATAGTATGAGTCAAAATTTAAACTGCATTGTTGGGGGATTTTTATACATAATTTCTCAGCTTGGCTCAATGGGCAACAGTATCTTCCTATTGAGTCAGAAAGTTGTGGGTTTGAGTTAATTGCACTCAAGAGCCTGGAGCGCACAATCCAGACTGGTACACTGCAGTACTGAGGGAGTGCTGCACATTGCAGAAGCAGAACGAAGACAGTGGCGCACTGTTGCAGGGTACATATTGATGTCTCTTGGAGGTGCAATACTGCGGGAGCACTGCACGGCTGGAAGTCCGGTACTGAGGGAGTGCTACAATGTCGAAGGGGCGGTACTGAGGGAGTGCTGCACTGTCAGAGGGTCAGTACTGAGGGAGTGCTGCACTGTCAGAGGGTCAGTGCTGAGGGAGTGCCGCACTGTCAGTCAGTACTGAGGGAGCGCCGCACTGTCAGAGGGTCAGTACTGAGGGAGTGCTGTACTGTCAGAGGGTCAGTACTGAGGGAGTGCCGCACTGTCAGTCAGTACTGAGGGAGTGCTACAATGTCGAAGGGGCGGTACTGAGGGAGTGCTGCACTGTCAGAGGGTCAGTACTGAGGGAGTGCTGCACTGTCAGAGGGTCAGTACTGAGGGTGTGCCGCACTGTCAGAGGGTCAGTACTGAGGGAGTGCTGCACTGTCAGAGGGTCAGTACTGAGGGAGTGCCGCACTGTCAGAGGGTCAGTACTGAGGGAGTGTCACACTGTCAGAGGGTCAGTACTGAGGGAGTGCCGCACTGTCAGAGGGTCAGTACTGAGGGAGTGCTGCACTGTCAGAGGGTCAGTACTGAGGGAGTGCTGCACTGTCAGAGGGTCAGTACTGAGGGAGTGCCGCACTGTCAGAGGGTCAGTACTGAGGGAGTGCCGCACTGTCAGAGGGTCAGTACTGAGGGAGTGCCGCACTGTCAGAGGGTCAGTACTGAGGGAGTGCCGCACTGGCAGAGGGTCAGTACTGAGGGAGTGCCGCACTGTCAGAGGGTCAGTACTGAGGGAGCGCTGCACTGTCAGAGGGTCAGTACTGAGGGAGTGCCGCACTGTCAGAGGGTCAGTACTGAGGGAGTGCTGCACTGTCAGAGGGTCAGTACTGAGGGAGCGCTACCCTCAGAAGATTTTTACTGAGGGGACACTGCACTCTCAGTGAGCTTTCCAGAGAGCACCCTGCAATGTTGGCGTGTCATTACAGAGAGGGCACTGCATTGATGGAGCTTTCAGTACTGAGGCATCGCTGCCCTATCAGGGTCAGTAGTGAGGGAGCACGGCACTGTCAAAGGTGATGTACAGAGGAAGTGCTGAATTGTCAGGGAATCACTGCTGAGAGTGATTCTCTCTGTCCTGTCAGAGGGTCATAGCCCTCGGGTTGATGTATAAGGTCCCACAACCACTATAGGAAGAAGAGCAGGGCAGCATTTCCTTTCAGTCTCTTTGCACGTTCCCCATTGTTGAAACCTCCCTTGGTTCTACGCCACATGACTTTAATCCAGATTGACTCCATCTCCAGTTTTCCATCTCTCTCTCTCTTTTCCAGTGGAGAATCGCAGTCAGGAAAAGAGTCTGTAAATCATTGAATGAAAAATGTACACCAACTGTCCCCATCCAATAACGCATGTTTCACTAGAAAATAATATTTATACAAAGCCTAGACATGCCAAGAAAATGCCTCACTGAACTTTGCATGCAATGAATCACTTCTGAAGGGCAGTCAGTGTTACACAGAGAAACACAGGGGCCAATTTTACACACAACAAGCTCCCGCAAACAGCGGCGAGATAAATGACTGATTTCTGGTGTTGTCAGTTTGAGGGAGTAAAGTTGGCCAGGACACCTGGAAAACTCCCTTGCTCTTCTACATCCGGCACAACAGGCAAAAGGGCCATTCCATCTAAATGAGAGAACCACCCCAACATAACACTCAGGAATGTGACTATTTCATCAGCAACTTGTTATCTTGAGAATGCTTAGTCTTGTTCTGGCAGATCGATTTGACTGAAATCAACTGATTGCAACTTGATCGATGCTGAATGTTCCAATTGTACCCAAAGGTGACACAGGATCGTGTCAATGAGGCTGCTCCATTGTCTCTAAGCTGGGTGTTCACTCGAGAAGGCAGTGGAATATTCTTCGTTCTAAATGCCTTCTTTTACATAGCTTCCATACACTTACTAATTTGAGAACGTAAATGTTGTTTCCCAAACATCCTGCACAGACTGTATCTTGATGAAATTGTGCGTATTTCAAACAAAATATATTCCTTCAATTTTTCACCTGTGCCACATCCTGTTGACAAAACCTTAATTTCTGTGCCTGATTTGCATCAACACTTTCGGCACAAAGTTCCTTCATCCGCATTGCGAATGGTGGGTATGTCACGCTGTAATTACAATCTTTTGCCAGCAGTGGTGCTCTAGCACCTCCATTTTGCATCTTTCAGCCCTTCAGCCTGTACTCGAGAGATGCATATTCCCCTTCTCGATTCTTTTTCTGTCCACATTTATAACGGTACAGTGTTCAATAAAAGCTCACAGGCCTTGGAACCAGTATACAGGATGTGGCCTTGTCCAAGGTTAAAATTGTACCTTTCATTTTGTTGAAACTTGCTTTAAACACCCACTTGCTGACCGTGTGGACTGGACTAGACACAATCTCTGCCTGCAAGAATCAGTGGAATCAAGGCTGACTGGAGGTGACCGATGCTCGGTGATAGAACTCTTTTAAGTCAGAAGCTCATGGTTCCAAGTCCCACTTTGAAGCCGTGAGTACAAAATGCAGACTGAAACTCCCACTCGGGCACTGAAGAAGCATTACGTTATTGGAGGGGCCAGACCAGGCAAGATAATTACAGACTGGTGTCAAATTTTATCAAGTATCTCCGTAATAACATTTGGATTGGATAATTGATCTGGTGCACAATTAAACAATCAACACCTTTTAAAAAGCCACCATACAGGTTGTACGGCACTGTAGGTCACGTGGTGCATTTCGGGTGCTAACCCTGCCTTACACCTTGGTGGAAAAAACTTTTTGGACTTAATTGCGCGGCTCATGGAGGCTTGACATGCCACAGGCTTCTCTGTATGCAGAGCCAGGGGCTGATTTAGCACACTGAGCTAAATAACTGGCTTTTAAAGCAGACCCAGGCAGGCCTGGTTCAATTCCCATACCAGCCTCCCCGAACAGGTGTTTGAATGTGGCGACGAGGGGCTTTTCACTGTAACTTCATTTGAAGCCTACTTGTGACAATAAGCGATTTTTATTTTCATTTCATTTCACATGTCCAGTGCAAAGGAAGTGCCTCTCGGTCCATTTGACAAGGCCCCCAACATGGTGCAAGCATCCCATCACATACTGGAACGTGAAATGGGGCACTCAGTGAGTTAGTCCTCCCCGTGTGTGCGTGGGTTTCCTCCGGGTGCTCCGGTTTCCTCCCACAGTCCAAAGATGTGCGGGTTAGGTGGATTGGCCATGCTAAATTGCCCGTAGTGTCCTAAAAAGTAAGGTTAAGGGGGAGTTGTTGGGTTACGGGTATAGGGTAGATACGTGAGTTTGAGTAGGGTGATCATTGCTCGGCACAACATCGAGGGCTGAAGGGCCTGTTCTGTGCTGTACTGTTCTAAATTCTAGTGAGCTGCTAGACTTGACATTGCCAGCTCTGTGAACTCAGAAATCCCCCAATGGGTCAGGTAGAGGTTTCTGTAGTATAAAGGTCTGGCCCATGTCTGGTTCATGTGAGATTGAGTATAGTACTGCCCTTATAGTCATGGAAGAGCACAGGTCCCTCATCCAGAGTCAAGGGTTGGACAGAGCTGTGTGTACCAGCAAGAATGGAGACAGATTCTAGCTTGTACCTTTTACTTTGTAAATAGTTCTGAGAGTCAGTGAAGGCTTCAATTAACCTATGTATGACTGTAAAAACCCCTCGACCAACTGAACGGTAACCACAACATAATGGCAGCTTGTGGGAAAAAAAACAAATCCTCGCTAAAATACAGAGACAAACTAAAATTCTCTAAAATTAAGGAAAACTTCAAAAAGTATTATGCATTCTGACCTGTAAAGAAGCACCAGAAACAGGCTCAGAGGAAAAATCGGCAGGAAAAATTCCGAAGAAAGTTTGGAAGCTTAGGGCAGAGTTTTAAAATTCCTTACTGCAGCAAAAGACCCCATTAAATCTCCTTTGGAAGTCCAACTTCAGAGTGCAGTCGACAGAACTTGCAAGGGTGAGATAAATCTTTTAAAAACTCAGGTTGCAGCAAATCCTGAGAAATCTTTAAAATAATTCAGAGTCAGAAGTACAGTTTAAAAAACCCATCCCCACACCTGATCCTCAGTCAGAATAGCATCTGCACGTTGTCCAGCACAGGAAAAATAATTCATTAAATAATTCGGGTGACTCACGACTTCTAAACTCAGCTGAGAGAGAGCAAAAGCCACAAATTGAAAAATTTGTGACTTTAAAATGCTGAGCAAGAAAACTCTGCAGGCAACCATTGTTCAAAGTTTTTTGAGGATGAGTGTAATTGCCATAGCCGCAGAACCCACCAAAACTGGCAAATGTGGGAAATCTCTTTGTCTCCAAGTGAACGGTGCGGCCAATTCAAAATCAGAAAGCTCTTAGAGCAAAACCTACACTTTAAAAAAATATGTAACAATGGATCAGAATTTCACACTTCCATATAAGTTCGGACCTATCCAAGGCCTAACGCAATCACAAATTTGGACAGCCTGAAGAAGAGATTTTTGGAATTACCAGAGCACAATACGTCTAAGTGGAAAGTTAGAAAAAGTCCAGATCAGTATGCTTTTATACTGGTTTGGTGAATTTGCAGAAGAAGTAATCCTAATGCAAGGCATTGACGAATCCTCAACCAGCTGCGATGAAATATTAAAAGGCTTTGATTAATATTTTAATCTTCTAGTTATGGAATGCAAAGAGCTTGAAAAAATGGAATAGAAACCCCATTCCCCCCCTCCCCAATAAAGCTATGAAAGGGCAAAGGATGATACCTAAGCAAACCACATAAGGGCGCCTGAGGCAGGGCACTTTCCAATAGTCTCAAAGATATATCCTTATGGTGATACTGACACGTTTCCCAAATTGGAACAGAGGCGAGTCTGGAATGAGCAGTTGACACTGAATGACAAGGACAAAGCCCTGATGCAGGCAGTGCAACAAAAAGCAGAAGGAAAGTCAGAAAGTGTTTGCATCAAAGCTGAATTGGAAGATTAGAAATGAAAATTCAAGCTGAACATATGCCTTTGAAAATGCACAATGAACTAAAGTCGCCAATGAGCCAAACTGTTTGAAATCTAACAAACACATTTTTGAGGAGTTGCAAATCTACCAGGGAAATAACAACCCTGAGTTCCACATGTGGCAAATCATTGCAGGAGTTGGGAAACCTTAACCAGATGTACAGTCAGGCACAACAGTAGGCAGACAATGCTCTCAAATAAATTGCATTTAAATGTTGTTTGAGGAACCAATGCATGCCCCTGGGAACAACACAAGGAGTAAAAAAACAAAAGTTGAATGCTGCTTCAGAAAAAACTGCATTGGAACTATCAATAGTGACAAAATAATACACTGAAACCTAGAGTGAGGCGGCAAGAGCTGAACAAGAATATAAACAGTTGAAAGAACAGATAATTGTCCTTCAAGATTAAATTCAAAAATAGTACATAACCCTTCAGCAGATTAAGGAATGAAGACTACTTTGAACAGCAGAATGTTGGAACAGAAGAACAAACTCAATGAGATTCTGTTCAATTCCAAGGAAACTCAGGATGAGGTAATTGAGCTTTGCAATGAAATGGTAGCCTGCTGAAGTACCTTACACAATACAAGAACTTCTTAGGACACGGATTGTTCTTCTGAAAAATGATGACGTGAAGCAAAGTGAATTTAATGTCACTGAAAGAAATTAAGACCCATTTGGCAGGGAAGACTTCGGAAGGTAGTATATTCCAGGAGGAAGCTAAGAACTACTCACAAGAGAACACAGAGCTGAAGAAAATGGATGGACATTTGGAAGAAAATTGTGAAGCCATATTTCCAAATACATCTCGTGAAGAGATGAAAACAAAGAGGCTAAAATGGCAAGTGCAAGTGGAACTGTTTTCAAAAGAGTGTGAAGATTTTCTAGGATCTAAGCTTGAGTGATAGAGCTGAGAAATTATGCTCTGCTAAAGAAACGATCAGCACCGAGAACCAACTTTCACACACGAAAGATGACTTTGTGAAAGAAAAATGAGAACGCTGTAATGTCGCTCGCAGGAAGAGGATTTGAAATGTTTAAATGGTGAACTTGTGAAAGCACATTCAACTTGGAAAGTTCTTCAACTAAAACTTGGTGAACTTGAAGCAATGTTATTGGTGATGTATCCTTCATTTTGAACGGCCAAATGATGAGACCGTGTCCATCATGCTCTCCCCCTGACTTTCCAACCAAAATAAATAACGATTGAAAAAGGGGGGAAAAGTCTCTGGTAGTGTCATGCGCAATGCCTGAAACAGGAGAAAAAATTGCTGATAGATCAGAACAGTTGCTTGGAAGCAGAATTAACAACCAAAGGTGATGAACTTCAGGCCAATCTTAACAATATGAAGGTTGAGATACACAATATGAGTGACAAAATCCAGACATTGAAAGCCGATAAGAGAAATCCTGTGAAACAAATTGATGATCTAACGGGTGAGTTGAAAGAATAGAAGAAGCAGTTGGTGACCAGGGAAAACAGATTCCAAACAGAACTGAATGCTCGAGTGAAGTCATCAAACATATAGAACATAGAACAGTACAGCACAGAACAGGCCCTTCTGTAAGAGTTCTGCCCATAATTCTGTAACAAAGACAACTCAACTTGTATGAAAGTATTCTTAAGCTCAAAAAACAACTGGGTAAGAAGAAAGTACCCAAAAGCTGGGTGAAAGTGTCAAGCAAGTGGGAACGAGAGTTCTCTATTTGAAAAGTAAATGTCCACATACATCGCAAAGGCCTACATGACAACGGAAGAAGTGAGAAAAGCATTAAGAAGATGAGCACATGGTTCAACGCCCCCCCCCCCCCCCCCCCCCCCCCACAAAGAAACAAGTTAGAGCAGCAACCACCGATCAGAGCAAGAGCTAAACTAACCAAGTGTGGTTCAACACAAAAGAATGGAAGAAAACATAACAAAATGTCAGAACAATCTCCAATTGACAGAACCAGCAAAGATACAGCCTGTCACTCCTCCCAACAGTAGTATGAATGAGATACGGAAGGGTTTTAAGGCATTGAATTCCAGGACTTGAAGGGTAGAGATTTATTAATGATAATGTAGTAACTATTATAGTAATAATAATGTAAGACATAAGGTAAGCTATAATAATTTAAAACATATAGCATAAAGACTTGGGGACAAGTATAGTATAAATGTGTGGCACATCGAATGTTAATTTGGGTACTGCCCACAGTAATTTAAAAGAGCACATGACCCGCCCCAGTGTTGGACAAAGCTGTGTGTGCCAGCAAGAATGGACACAAATAGGTCTCAGAGATAATAAAGATTTACAGTTAACCTGCGTATTGCTATGAAGACTTCTTCAGACCTACTGAATGGTAACCAACAGCATAAAGCTATTACATGAGTCATTAAAAGGGGCCTCATGGTAGCATGGTGGTTAGCATCAATGCTTCACAGCTCCAGGGTCCCAGGTTCGATTCCCGGCTGGGTCACTGTCTGTGTGGAGTCTGCACGTCCTCCCCGTGTGTGCGTGGGTTTCCTCCGGGTGCTCCGGTTTCCTCCCACAGTCCAAAGATGTGCGGGTTAGGTGGATTGGCCATGCTAAATTGCCCGTAGTGTAAGGTTAATGGGGGGATTGTTGGGTTACGGGTATATGGGTTACGTGGGTTAAGTGGGGTGAGCATTGCTCGGCACAACATCGAGGGCCGAAGGGCCTGTTCTGTGCTGTACTGTTCTATGTTCTATGTTCTATGTTCTAAAATAGGGACAAGATGATCCTACGTTGTAGCTTCACCGCTTTGGAAGGTCATCTTCAAGTACACTCGGTGCTGTTTGTGGCTCTGCTTGCCTATGCTTTCGAATGAACCATGCTTGTATGTCTGGATTAATGGAAGGCGAGGGTCAGTACTGAGGGAGTGCTGCTAAACAATCAGATTCCAGATTGTGGGAGTGAATTCACTGTCCACCCTTTTTAAATCTCCCTCAAATCCGACCTCTTCTGCTGACAGCCAAATCGCTCCCTATTCCTATCCAACACACAGCTACTAAACATTTCCTGGGAAGACCGAGCAAGGACAAGTTTTCTGCTTGACGTAATCACCATGCTCCCACTCCAAGAGCATCTCTTTCATCTGGAGTTTGCTGTTCTGCACCTCATTGGATCACTAGGTAAGTATCAGCTTGGCCCTGTTTGTACAACTCACGTCACTGAGCCAAATGGTTTTGGATGTTGTTAAGTCCCACCAAACCCATCATGCTCAATCTCAGCTGTATTGCTGAGTTAGTGCTGCACTATCAGAGGTGTCTTTCTCTCACCAATGATTGAACTGGGGCCAGTAAAAGATTTGCCAATGTTCGGAATAACAGGGAGTTCGCCAAGTATCCAGGCTACCATTCTTCCTCAACCAACATCATGAAAAGAGATTAACTGCTCATTACCTCACTGCTATTAATGGGGTCTTGAATGCAAAACGGATCTCACATCTCCTATGTGGCAGCAATGACTGCACTTCAGAAATCAGTGGATTTCCACTTCAGTGGATCGCACTGGTGTACCCTGAGGAGGTGAAAGGTGATTTAAAAAGGCAAGTTCTTGCACTTCACCCACATTCACATTTATTTGACAAGGGAGACATTAAATTTAAACCCACATTCTCACATGCATTCAGCACCAACAGCAACAACTTGCATTAATGTTGCATCTGTAACATAGAACATAGAACAGTACAGCACAGAACAGGCCCTTTGGCCCTCGATGTTGTGCCGAGCAATGATCACCCCACTCAAACCCACGTATCCACCCTATACCCGTAACCCAACAACCCCCCCTTAACCTTACTTTTTTTTTTAGGACACTACGGGCAATTTAGCATGGCCAATCCACCTAACCCGCACATCTTTGGACTGTGGGAGGAAACCGGAGCACCCGGAGGAAACCCACGCACACACGGGGAGGACGTGCAGACTCCGCACAGACAGTGACCCAGCCGGGAACCGAACCTGGGACCCTGGAGCTGTGAAGCATTTATGTTAACCACCATGCTACTGTGCTGCCATAACAATGGAAACAATCCCCACAGGGCCCACATGACAGTAGCTCGGATGAGTAGGTTCTTCGAGGAGGTGGAGGACAGATATGGGCGGTGTAGGGGTAGCCCGGCCAACCATGTTCATATGTTTTGGGCATGTCCGAAACTGAGGGAATTCTGGCAAGGATTTGCAGATGTTATGTCGGAAGTCCTGGAAGGCAGGGTAACTCCGAGTCCAGAATTAGCAATATTTGGGGTGTCGGACGATCCGGGGAAAAGCCGGGGGAGGGAGGCCGATATTCTGGCCTTCTCCTCCCTGGTGCCCCGGAGACGGATCTTTCTGAGATGGAGGGACTCGGAGCCCCCGAAATCAAGAATGTGGGTCAGCGATATGGTAGAATTTCTCAGTCTGGAGAAAATCAAGTTCGCTCTGAGAGGATCAATACAGGGATTCGCCCGGAGTTGGCGGCCGTTCATCGATTTCTTTAACAAAAACTGAACCTCAGCATCGAATTGCCTGTCAGGAAAATGAAGCAGAACACTTCCTGGGTTGGTGGGCCTGACTCCACCCTGCACCCACCGCCCCGGAGCGAAAATTGTACCACTTGTGATATTTCTTTACCGAGGCAGGTCCAAGCATGAGCTACTCGAGTGAAATCCGTGTGCTTTTTGTGAGAAGTGTAGAAACAAGTGGTGAGGTTTAGGGAGGAAATTCCAGAACTTGGGACTCAGGCGGCTGAAGGCACATTCCCCAGTTGAGGGGTGATGGAAATTGTCAGTGCATGCGGGTGAATATAGGGGGTAGGAAGGAAAGAGGAGTTGAGGCCACGTTCTTATTGAATGTTGGAGCAGGCTCGAGTGGTCGAATTGTCTCCTCTTGCCCCTAATTCATGTGTTCATATTTATGTTTGTATGTCCTCACTCCATTCACACCTATCATAGTCTGAATCATAGACTCCCAACAGTGCAGAAGGAGGCCATTCAGCCCATTGAGTCTGTAGCAACCCTCTGAAAAAGCACCCCATCCAGGATCAATTCCCTGCACAGGTAGTCAATTTATTATCCTCCAATACAAACCAGCTTGATCTTTTCTCATGATGATTTTTACGAGATGTGATCGTCACTTCCAAGGCTGAATTTGTTGCTCTTTCCTTATTGCCCTTGACTACAATATTTGATGTGGAGAGAGGAATCGCCTGCCAATCACCGCATTTCACAATTGAGGTACTGTTAAAATTCAAATAATGGCTTCTCTAAGTCAGTGAAAGGTGTCTGCAGGCGTTTCTGCGTTCACCTCTTTCTGATGCCTACAACACATGCTTACACATTAATAGAACCTCATTTTCTCAAAGTACTTTCGCAGCCGTCTGGGTCTGAGGAATTAAATGCTGTCAGTCAGCAGTGAAAGTGCGAGGGTATCACTCTACAGACACCTGTCATAATTAAACTAATGGCTTTGGAAATTCAGTCTGATGTTGAATTTGTCTTCTACCAGGAGCAGCGCTGATTAAACTGCACCATTGACAGTTAGTGATGAGCGTTTGGAGATTGTAGCTCTCTAACTGGACCAGACTGGTTCCCAGTTATCACTTTTACAGTATTTTATGAAAACTGTTCCAGCTTTTCAGCTGTTGTCAGCCATGGCTTGATGGGTCGCCTCTGAATCTGACTATAGATGGGATTGAACCCGCACCCCAGAGACCGCAGCCAGGGCTGGCAATCACAGTGTCGAACTGAGACTGCTGGAGGGGCTGCTTTTTGTCCGGGACATTGCACCGAGGCCCATCTGCCCAATCAGGTGGACACAAAGGATCCCGTGAAAGAGCGACAGCAGAGTTTCCCCCGGCGTCCCGGTCAAACATTTATTCCTCAACTAATAAAGGAATGATCTGGTCACGTTGCTATCTGTGGAATCTTGCTGTGCACAGGTTGACTGCCGGGCCTCCTAAATCACAACAGTGACTTCACTTTGAAAGGACCTTATTGGCTGCGATGTGCGTTTGGCATATCCTGTAGTTGTGAACGGTGCCATATAAATGACAAGCCTTTTGAACAGGGCCCCACTGATGAAAGGTTGCAACCAAATTGAGTGAATCAGCTTGTACCATCCAACCCTCAATCTTGCTCTGGGACACCATCAGAGGTTAGAGTTGTGAGGACCGGGATGTGAAATATGATTTTTGATGCGCAATGAAATTAATTTTGCCATTTGTTGAGCTCTGTCACTCCGTGGGAGATTTAAATTCCATCCGTGTTCCCAGTGACGCTGCCAATGACTTAGCGCAGGTCCATGAATGGGGTAGATTTGTTAGCAGCTCATTCCCAACTATGCTCGTCAGTGATCACATTGCCCGCCACATCACAACTTGTAATGCAACCCATCCCAAATCGCACCGTAACACTCAGTCCCAAATGACCTGCACAGCCTCTCTGCTGTTCATTTATTTTGCTGTCCCACCAAAGCCATCGGCTGAGGCAACAAGAAAAAAAAATACTTCGGATTCTACACATTTTATCTGGCTTTTAAAGTCAAACGGGGCGATAAATCTCTCAAGAGCCAGCGCAGCTGCAAATGGGGAATGTTTATTCAATATGAATTCACACAGCGATTGCTCGATAAACAGTCCTGACAGGACGATGGAATACCCTGGAAATGAGGTGGCAGCCCAGCCAAAAGAAACAAGCTGGGCCTAGTTTGAACTTCTCTTTGTGAAATGAGGTGGCAATCAGAAATATTCCGTCATTAACGAGCATCAAACAGATTTGCCATCTCAGAAACCGGACCTAACCCCTGGGCAGTTTGGTGAGATGCTTTGTTCGTACAGGCGCAAACTTTGAAAAGCAGCCCACGGTTTCCATTCAAAAGTCACAGACACATTTGTTGTCTGGTTGGATAAGTTCAGAGCAGGGAAGCATGGCTTTTGGTGTTGGGCTGCTCAGTGCTGTTGAGAGGAAGCACTTCTTCCAACAAAGGATCATGGCAATCTGGAACCGTCTCCCCAAAAAGCTTGGTGAGAGGGTTTTGGAAATTTCAAACTGAGATTGACTTTTGTTATTCATTTACGGAAAGTGGGTGTAGCTGGTTAG
The DNA here is from genome assembly GCF_902713615.1 of Scyliorhinus canicula. Classification (NCBI taxonomy): domain Eukaryota; kingdom Metazoa; phylum Chordata; class Chondrichthyes; order Carcharhiniformes; family Scyliorhinidae; genus Scyliorhinus; species Scyliorhinus canicula. Next base: position 23,714,861 of record NC_052171.1, on the reverse strand, counting down.
GCCAACATTTATTGCCCATCGCTCGTTGCTCCTTGAGAAGATGATGATGAGCTGCCTTCTTGAACTGCTGTAGTCCCTGAAGTGTAGGTACACCCACTGTGCTGTTCGGAAGGGAGTTCCAGGATTTTGAACCAGTGACAGTGAAGGAATGGCCGATATATTTCCAAGTCAGGGCGGTGAGTGACTTGGAGGGGAACCTCCAGGTGGTGGGGTTCCCAGGTATCTGCTGCCCTTGTCCTTCTAGATGGTAGTGGGCGTGGGTTTGGAAGGTGCTGTCTTCTGGAGCTTTTGTGATTTCCTGAAGTGCATTTGATAGATGGTACATGTACATGGACGGAATGAATGTTTGTGGAAGGAGGAGCAATCAAGCGGGGCTGCTTTGTCCTGGATGGTGTGGAGCTTCTTGAGTGTTGTTGGAGCTGCACTCATCCAGGCAAGTGGAGAGTATTCCATCACACTCCTGACTTGTGCCTTGGAGACGGTGGACAGGCTTTGGGAGGTCAGGAGGGAGTTACTCGCTGTAGGATTCCTCGCCTTTGACCTGCCCTGGTAACCACAGTATTATTATGGTTAGTCCAGTTCAGTTTCTGGTCAATGGTAACTCCCAGGATGTTGATTATAGGGGATTCAGTGATGGTAATGTCATTGAATGTCATGGGGCAATGGTTAGATCCTCTATTGTAGGAGATGGTCATTATCTGGCACTTGTGTGGAGCGAATGTAACTTGCCACTTGTCAGCCCCAAGCCTGGATATTGTCCAGGTCTTGCTGCATTTGGACATGGGCTGCTTCATTAGCTGAGGAGTCGCGAATGATGCTGAACATTTTGCAGTCATCTGCGAACATCCTCACTTCTCACCTTATGATGGAAGGGAGGTCTAAATCATAGAATCACTACAGTGCAGAAGGAGGCCATTCAGCCCATCGAGTCCACACCGACCTGAAAGAGCACCTTACATGGCCCACTCCCCCGCCCTATACTGGTAACCCCATTATGCCACCTAACCGTTGGACACTAAAGGACAATTTAGAATGGTCGATCTAATCTGCACATCTTTGGACTATGGGAGGAAACGAGCACCAGGAGGAAACCCTCAGACACAGGAAGAATGTGTAAACTCGACAGTCACCCAAGGTTAGAATTGAACATGGATACCTGACGATGTAAGGCAGCAGTGCTAACCACTGTGCCACTGTACTGCTCCTTTGACAAAGCAGCTGAAGATAGTTGAGCCTAGGACACTACCCTGAGGAACTCCCACAGTGATATCCTGGAGCTGAAATGTTTGACCTTTCAAAAACCACAACCATTTTCCTTTGTGTCAGGTATGACTCCAACCAGCGGAGAGTTTTCCCCCTGATTCTCATTGACTCCAGTTTAGCTCGGGCTCCTTGATGCCACACTCGGTCAAATGCTACCTTGATGTCAAGAGCAGTCATTCTCACCTCTGACATTCAACTCTTTTGTCCATGTTTGAACCAAGGTTGTAATGAGGTCAGGAGCTCAGTGACCCCGGCAGAACCGAGCCGGAGCGTCAGTGAACAGGTTATTGCTGAGTAAGTGCCGCTTGATAGCACTGTTGATGACTCCTTCCATCACTTTGATGATGATGAAGAGCAGACTGATAGGGTGGTAATTGGCTGGGTTGAATTTCTCCTGTTTCTTGTGTACAGGACCCACCTGGGCAATTTCCCACATTGCTGGGTAGATGCCAGTGTTGTATCTGTACATGAACAGCTTGGCTAGAGGTGCGGCAAGTTCTGGAGCACAAATTTTCAGGACTATTGACGGAATATTGTCAGGGCCCAGAGCCTTTGCAGTATCCAGTGCCTTCAGCTGTTTCTTGCTATCACGTGGAGTGAATCGTATTGGCTGAAGACTGACATCTGTGATGCTGGGGACCTCCGGAGGAGACCAAAATGGATCATCCACTCGGCACTTCTGGCTGAAGATTCACCTTCAGCCTTATCGATTGTACGGATGTGCTGGTTTCTTCCATCATTGAAGATGGGGATATTTGTGGAGCTTCTTCCTCCAGTGAATTGTTTAATTGTCCACCACCATTCATGGCTGGATGTGGCAGGACAGCAGAGCTTTGATCTGATGCGTTGGTTGTGGAATAGCTTACCTCTGTCTATTACTTGCTGCTTATGCTGTTTGATATACAAATAGTCCTGTGTTGCAGCTTCACCAGGTTGACACCTCATTTTTCAGTATGCCTGATGTTGCTCCTGGCATGCTCTCCCGCACTCTTCACTGAACCAGGGTTGGTCCCCTGGCTTGGTAGTGATTGTAGAGTGGGGGATTTGCCGGACCATGAGGTTGCAGATTGTGGTTGAATACAATTGTGCTGCTGTTGATGACCCACAGGGCCTCATGGATGCCCAGTCTTGAGTTGCTCGATCTGTTTGAAGTCTATCCCATTTGGCACGGTGGTCGTGACACACTACACGATGGAGGGTATCCTCAATATGAAGACGGGACTTTGTCTCCACAAGGACTGTGTGGTGGTTACCCCTTCTGATACAGTCATGGACAGATGCATCTGCAGCAGGCAGATTGGCGAGATGAGGTCAAGTATGTTTTTCCCTCTTATTAGTTTCCTCACCACCTGCTGCAGACCGAGTCCAGCAGCTCTGTCCTTTCGGACCCGGCCAGCTCGGTCTGTGGTGACACACTGCATTGAAGCATAGTAAATGGAGCTATGATACCAAACAGCCATAACTGAACAGAATAGTGGAATAGACACGAGGATCTGAATGGCCTCCTCCTATTCCCATGTTTACCCACAGTGATGAGATGATCCTGTCTGAGAGCAATGCAGTCGATAAAGGAATGGACAGGAATGGATATCCTGGCCCGCCATCATGGGCTGCCAGTTCTTCAATGAGATTGGCAGGAAGTGTCCAGCAGTACCTCATTGAGCATGATCCAGTAAGGTGCCAGCTGTGGCCCAAGCCCTACTTCAGAGATTTGGTGTGTAATCCAAGCTGAAAAACCCACTGCAGCACTGAATGAATGCTGCACTGTCAGAGGTGGTGTTTTGTATCAGATATTAAACTGAGAGCTAATTTGTCCCCTCAGGCAAATGTAAAATATTCCGTGGCATTATTTTGAAGAAGAGGAAGAGAGTTCTCTCCACGGTCAGGAACAATACTTAGCCCTCAAGCTTCATCACTAAAACACATTGCCTCGTCATTATCCCATTGCTGTTTGTGTGAGCTTCTCTAAGGAAATTGTCTGCCTCATTTCTTGCGTTACAGCGGAATTATACTTCAGTGGCTTTGGGATGTCCTGAATTGGTGAAAGTCAACCTTTGAGCTGCTTTCTACTGTCACGTGACCTTTCGCTCTGCATGTTTGATATATGCAACATAGGAGAGCTTAAGTAGATCTTGTCTGACCTTGTGGAAAGTTCCTCAGATTTATTAAATGTTAACACAAAGGTCCGGCACGGCCTCTCACTGATTGTGACACTCATCAGTGTCTGAATGTGCTGCAATTATGAAGGATTTCACTATCTAATGGACCCAGGTCGCATTCGAAGCTTGTTGCAGGTTGAAAGCATCTGAGGTCCTTCAAATGCTTGAGGTCCTTGCAGAGGTGATCCTTTACCCACGGTAGTTATGTGAGTTGTTACCAAATTGGTTTCAAATACCAATCTGATATCAGCCATTTACACGTCAGGTAAGGGCCTGAGGCAAAGATGGCAAAGATACTCTTCCAATGAATGGCCGAAAGGATTGCAGATTTAAAGAGGCCTAAGGGAATAATGGGTGGGATTCTCCGGCCTCCCAGCCACATGTTTCAGCAGCGGGAGGCGGCGCACCATTTGCTGGTCATGGGATTCTCTGCTTCGGCTGCTGTCGATGGGAATTACCATTGAAGCCACACCCCACGCCGTCGGAAAACATATGGGCGGTGGTGCGCTGCCAGTAGGACCAGGGAATCCCAACACTAGAGAACGGCTGGAGAATTCCGGCCAATATGCCTTCCTGAGGAAAAGATTTGGTCACCAAAAGGAGCAGAACTAGTAGTTCCTGTTGTAATAGCTCATTAGGAAAAGTTATTGTTAAAGACTTTAAAACAGGGCACCTAGAAAAATTCAAGGTAATCGGGCAGAGACAACATGGTTTTGTGAAAGGGAAATCATGTTGAACTAATCTTTGGAGTTCTTTGAAGAAGTAACAGGTGCTATGGATAAAATGGAATCGTTAGATATATTGTACTTTGATTTCCAGCAGGCATTTGATAAGGTGCCTCACCAAAGGTTATTGCGGAAAGTGAAAGCTCAAACTATTGGGGATAACATATTGGTATGAATAGAAGATTGGCTAGTTAACAGGGAACTGAGAGTAGGCATAAATGGGGTCATTTTCTGGTTGGTGTGTCACAGGGACCAGTGCTGGAGCCTCAACTCTTTACAATTTCTATGAGTGATTTAGGTGAAGGGAATGATGATACGGTTGCTAAATTTGTTGATGACACAAAGATAGCTAGGAAAGTAAGTTCTGAAGAGGTCATAAGGAGGGTACAAAGGAATATAAATGGATTAGATGAGTGGACAAAGATCAGGCGAAAGGAGTATAATATGTGAAATTGCCAATTTTGGCAGGACAAATAAAACAGAAGTCTCTTACCTAAATGATGAGAGATTGCTGAGAGTTCTGAGGTTCAGAGGAATCTGGGTGTCCGAGTACATGAAGCACAAAGGTTGGTATTCAGGTACGGCAAATAATTAGGGAAGCTAACAAAATGTTATTGATTATTGCAAGAGTAATCAAATACAAGATTACCCAGGTATCTGGATTGTTTATTTTCATTTCTCTTTATACTTGAATTTATCTCAAGTACCCTGCTTTGAATCTACCCGCAATGTTTAGAAACATCTCAAAGTTGAGTGCTTTCACTTCCTCTTTTTCCCCGCAGAAAGCACTTAAATGCTTTTGATGTGGTCAGGAGCTGTCAATCATAGCTAGATGGAGGGGACTCTCATATATGGTGGTCTTGTGGGGGTATCGGGTTGCCCTCATGTGTGCGTGCTGTGGGGTAGTGGGGGGAGGGAGAGTGCCCCTACTTGTCAGCAGGAGGGGGCAAGATTTGCGTTATAGGGAGACCAGACATCGGAATTGGGTTGCCCGCTTAAAATGGCTTCCCGGTAGTGGGATTCTGATAGGAATCCCTTGTGCTCCCTGCCATGCATAAATTTGCATGGCAAGGGAGAGCGAATCACTTCTGGGCACCGTTCCTAGCGCCAGTGCAAAGTATAAGCAATTTTATTCTGGCGGGAGAACGTAGGGCGGGATTCTCCTTTGCCTGATGCCAATATGCTAATCAGCGATGGGACGGAGAATCCTGTTTGCGACCGAATCAGGGGCGGCGCTTGTTTTTGGATGCTCCGCCCCTACAAAATGGCATCATTGAGGAGTACGCCGCACGCTGTTTGGACAGCCTCAGGACATTACCTGGAGGCTCTCCCCCGATGCTCTGCTCCCAATGGGCCACGTTCATGACGGCGTGGGACATGTCTGCTCTCAGTTTTCGCCAACCTGGCATGGTGGTTGCAGAATGTGTCCAGCGCTGCCACAGTCGGCGGGGGGGGAGCTGTACTGCTGGCCTGGGGGGCTTCGGTGCCGGCTGGCGAAAAGGTGTCCAGGGAAGCACTGCCTATCAAGTTGGGTCCACGCTAAGCCGGCACCATGTTTTACGGCACAACAGCCGCAGGTCGTCACCGTGCGCATGCGCAGCCACAGACCCGGCGTTTATGTTGGGAAGGCCATGCATTTTACATGGCGCGGCTGCTAGTCCCTCACTGGTCGGAGCATCGGTGCGGGGGCGGCACCAACCTTTTCTTCGTAAAACCAGACACTTCTTCCAGACATAGCCTCAAAATCGGAGAATCCAGCCCATAGTCTCCCACGTGGAGAATTTAGTTCTAAGTGTTACAAATGGGGGTTGTTGCTGTTGTGTTTTTTTTAGAACAGTACAGCACAGAACAGGCCCTTCGGCCCTCGATGTTGTGCCGAGCCATGATCACCCTACTCAAACCCACGTATCCATCCTATACCCGTAACCCAACAACCCCCCATTAACCTTATTTTTTAGGACACTAAGGGCAATTTAGCATGGCCAATCCACCTAACCCGCACATCTTTGGACTGTGGGAGGAAACCGGAGCACCCGGAGGAAACCCACACACACACGGGGAGGACGTGCAGACTCCGCACAGACAGTGACTCAGCCGGGAATCGAACCTGGGACCCTGGAGCTGTGAAGCATTTATGCTAACCACCATGCTACCCTGCTGCCCCAGATGTTGCATGTTCCCGTACCAGCCTCCCCGGACAGGGGCCGGAATGTGGCGACTCGGGGCTTTTCACAGTAACTTCATTGAAGCCTACTCGTGACAATAAGCGATTTTCATCTCATTTCATTTCATGGTCACTTTCAGAGTTTAGTCAAATGACAGGCTACTCTGCGGGCTTTGGGTCAGTCCAGACTTCGCCTTTGTACAGTTCACAACCTCATTAACCTCTGTTGATTATTGTGTTCAATCCATGTGCTTCAGCATTTCCATTCTTTTACCCTGTGTTAGAATACAGAACAGTAAGGTTCTGAGAGTCTTGACAAGGTGGATGTGGAGAGGATGTTTCTTCTTGTGGAAGAATCAACAAATAGGGGCCACTGTTTAAAAATAAGGGGTCGCCATTTGAGACAGAGGTGAGATCGGCCATGGTCTTATTGAATGGTGGAACAGGCTCAAGGGGATGAGTGGATACGCCTGAAGCAGACGTTCAGAGTTCCCAGGTTTCAGTGTGCGAGGGAACTTTGAACCTCATTCTGGAGGGACACGATGATCTGGAAGTTGGTCTTGAACTCACCGCCTCCTAACGAAAAGGGGAGGGTCCAACCAACCGAGCCAATCAGCTGAACCAGCGACGAGCGTATGATGTGGCAGAGACTGTGCAGGGTTTTGGGGCAACAGGGATTCAATGGGTCATTTTAGCAAATGAAGTTATTGAAGAATGCAAGCAAGACAAAACGGGATTGCATTAATCTTTGCAAACCTGGTGGTCTCCTTCCAGTTTGGTAACTTACTGAATGAAAGAATCTATTGGCTGAATAATCTCCAAACCACTGTGCAAAGTCCAGGAAGAAAAATCATTTAAAAAAATGTTTTGTTTTCATTTTCTTTGAACACCTTTGTTAATAATTATAGAAATATTGGAACTGGGGGCCGGTCAGGGGAGGGAGGGGGGGCAGTGTCTGTCGGAGGCAGAAGGTCATTTGGTGAAACATCCAGGAACGTATCCGACCAGAGCTTGCAACCCCGACACCCTGGGATAACAGAGGTATTGAGGGTAACCTGGAAAGCCAGCATCTGTGTCTGATAAAAACCGAACATCTGTCTACACTTCCTGCCTAAAAATAACCCTGAGCTATTGTACTGGAAGAGGTCAGGAGTTTAAATCCAGGCAGGGTGCACTGAGAAATTGAAGTGAATAAATCTGCTCGTGAATGGACTGGCACTCGATAAAATGACCATCAAAGTTGTTGGACGGTTGTAAAAACCCTTATGAGTTGTGTGTCCGCATGGAACTCCAATCTCACGCTATGCTGGTGACTCTTAATGTCCTTGAGGCACCTTGGGAAGGGCGATAAATAATGTTCCTCCATCCAGAGAATAAAAGGAAATATAACTTCCTGTTAGCAGCGTTCTCTGCTTCACCATTTGCTGTCAGTTTAGCTAGTTAACTATAATCAGTACCGAATGGAAAGAAAGATTTTTTAAAAAGGAGGCTAAATCCATGACTTGGACATGGAAGGAGCAGATGTTTATACTTGTGAAATTTGGTGACTGCAGGAAATGTAGCAAACACTTTGCACACAGAAAGATCCCACAACGCCATGTCTCAGAGCATGCCCCCCCCCCTCCCCCACTGAACAGCTGATACCATGGGTGGGAGAAGAATGACACCCGCACCCCACCGGCAGTGCCCTCTAACCTGCTTCGGTTGAACAAGAACTTGAGCCGTGTCCCTGCAGAGTTTAGAGTATAGTTTTCAGGAGCTGCAGGGTTAAAGGGAGGGCAAAACAATAAATAGTTACACGCAAATTTTGTAATTTTCCAACCCCCTCATGGCGGGGTTTGTTTTGGAGGCAAGGTGACTCGCCACTGGCTGCTGGTGGTATCTTCTGGTCCCATTTGCCATGCTCTCTGGTTATGCTGCCAGGGAATCCGCCGTGAGGGGTTACGTTCAGTGAGGGTGGCTGGAAGGGCCAGGACATCATGTATGTTCTTCCATTCAGCGGCGAATGCTGCTGCTGATTGAGCTGCGTTTACAAAAGACAAAAACTTTTATTTATGGTGCCTTTAACGTCATAAAAGATCACGCTGTGCTTCCCAGGGGGGAAACCTAACCATCAAAGAGAAAAGTTGGGCTGACATAGAGGTCAGCTTTGAGGAAAGCTTCATGGGAAAAGAGAGCCAGAGGGAATTCAAAGAGAGCTCAGGGTGGAGACAGCAGAGGCACAGCGGCCAGTGGTGGGATGAGAAACGTTGATGGGTGCGTAAGCGAGGCTATCGAGATATTTGAAAACGAGGAGAATTGTGCAGTTGTGACGGTGCCAGACTGGGAGCCAATGGAGGTCAGTGAGTACAAAAGTGAGTGGACAAGCTGAAGTTTGCAGAGCGTGAAAGAGAGACCATCCAGGACAGCACTAACTCTGTTGCGTCTCGAGGTAGCAAAGACATCAATGAAGGATACAGCAGCAAAGGTGTGACAATTGCAGGATTTTAGGAATATTGGCTTCTGAATATTAGGACAAGGTGAGACTTAAAAGCCTCGGGGGTATTATGTGTTTGGCTGCAGTGGTAATGGTTTTAAAAAGGATTTTGTCTTCTTTCTGGGAAACAGCAGGTGAAATTGACCAGAGGAATATGGCTTGAGTGGGGAGGTCCCCGGGGAGTTGAGGTTCTTTTGCAGCCTGCAGAGATAATTTGCTTTTCAGCTTGGGGAGTTGAAGCCATTGCTGGGCGGAGCACAGCAAATACAGAGAGGCGGTGAGTTTGGAGAGGCTTGGAGAAGCTGAATTCTCACTGGTCCACAATTCTTCCCAGGAGGAAAGTTAAAAGAAAGAGTAATAATATTTTAAAGCAGAGCAGCCTTGTCCGAAAACCAAGAGAAGACGAGTTGAAGCTGCTATTTGAAGACATTCAGCCAGAGTCTGAAATGGTTCCAACTGGAGCCCAATCTGTTTCACAAAGCAAGTGAAACTTAATGCTCTGCTGATTTTAAACTGGTTTAAGAGTTGTATGTTTCTTTTCATGTTTTATCAGTGTTAATTTTATAGGAATTCTAAGGGGTAATTTTAAATTGTTCTTTTTGGGTTTGAAGTTGAAAAGTTTATTATTAATAATAATAATAATAATAATAATAATAATAATAATAATAATAATAATAATGTATTCCTAATAATGTTTTGTTTTATAAATACCAAAGCCCAATTTTTTTCATGCAATCCCTCCTGGAGCAAACAATTCTTTCTGCGGAGTCTTAAAATAAACTCAAATATTGGGTTTTCTTCCAGTACCCTAGCCACTGTTGGGGTCTGGTCTGAGATCATAATAGACGGCAAAGCTGCAAACTTGGAGACTGAGCAGAGTGTGAGAGGGTGAATGGGTTGCTCACGTCAGGTGGCAAAATCCAGCAATTGCCCCATTAACCAGCAAGTATCCAATAACTTTTCATTTGACATGTTGAAGTGACAATAGCCAGCGGCACTTCAATGACTTGGTGAGTCTTTCCAACCAGTGGAAATAAATCTTGGGACTGTATTTACACAGCTGCAGCATGCAGTTCTATCCTACTGCTGTGTATTTGAAATGGAACCAAAAAACTCTGCTGTCACTGCCTTCAGCATTTTCCATATCTACAACAAGGAGCCATCTCCCAGCTCAGTCAGTCATATGAGTCAACAGTTTTAGAGTTCACCAACTGACCAGATATCCTGGTAGTGTAGGTTGATACTCCCAGTGCAGTACTAACGCAATGCAGTGTTGTCTCTTATCTCAAGAGAAATTCTGAGGGAGTGCTGCACTGTCAGAGGGTCAGTACTGAGGGAGTGCCGCACTGTCAGAGGGTCAGTACTGAGGGAGTGCTGCACTGTCAGGGGTCAGTACTGAGGGAGTGCTGCACTGTCAGAGGGTCAGTACTGAGGGAGTACTGCACTGTCAGAGGGTCAGTACTGAGGGAGTGCTGCACTGTCAGGGGTCAGTACTGAGGGAGTGCTGCACTGTCAGAGGGTCAGTACTGAGGGAGTGCTGCACTGTCAGTGGGTCAGTACTGAGGGAGTGCTGCACTGTCAGAGTCAGTACTGAGGGAGTGCCGCACTGTCAGAGGGTCAGTACTGAGGGAGTGCCGCACTGCCAGAGGGTCAGTACTGAGGGAGTGCTACACTGTCAGTGGGTCAGTAGTGAGGGAGTGCCGCGCTGTCAGAGGGTCAGTACAGAGGGAGTGCTGCACTGTCAGAGGATCAGTGCTGAGGGAGTGCCGCACTGTCAGAGGATCAGTGCTGAGGGAGTGCCGCACTGTCAGAGGGTCAGTACTGAGGGAGTGCCGCACTGTCAGAGGGTCAGTACTGAGGGAGTGCCGCACTGTCAGTGGGTCAGTGCTGAGGGAGTGCCGCACTGTCAGAGGGTCAGTACTGAGGGAGTGCTGCACTGTCAGAGGATCAGTGCTGAGGGAGTGCCGCACTGTCAGAGGGTCAGTACTGAGGGATGCTGCACTCAGAGGGTCAGTACTGAGGGAGTGCTGCACTGTCAGAGGGTCAGTACTGACGGAGTGCTGCACTGTCAGAGGGTCAGTACTGAGGGAGTGCTGCACTGTCAGAGGGTCAGTACGGAGGGAATGCTGCACTGTCAGTGGGTCAGTACTGAGGGAGTGCTGCACTGTCAGAGGGTCAGTACTGAGGGAGTGCTGCACTGTCAGTGGGTCAGTACTGAGGGAGTGCTGCACTGTCAGAGTCAGTACTGAGGGAGTGCCGCACTGTCAGAGGGTCAGTACTGAGGGAGTGCCGCACTGTCAGAGGGTCAGTACTGAGGGAGTGCTACACTGTCAGTGGGTCAGTACTGAGGGAGTGCCGCACTGTCAGAGGGTCAGTACTGAGGGAGAGCTGCACTGTCAGAGGATCAGTGCTGAGGGAGTGCCGCACTGTCAGAGGATCAGTGCTGAGGGAGTGCCGCACTGTCAGAGGGTCAGTACTGAGGGAGTGCCGCACTGTCAGAGGGTCAGTACTGAGGGAGTGCCGCACTGTCAGTGGGTCAGTGCTGAGGGAGTGCCGCACTGTCAGAGGGTCAGTACTGAGGGAGTGCTGCACTGTCAGAGGATCAGTGCTGAGGGAGTGCCGCACTGTCAGAGGGTCAGTACTGAGGGATGCTGCACTCAGAGGGTCAGTACTGAGGGAGTGCTGCACTGTCAGAGGGTCAGTACTGACGGAGTGCTGCACTGTCAGAGGGTCAGTACTGAGGGAGTGCTGCACTGTCAGAGGGTCAGTACGGAGGGAATGCTGCACTGTCAGAGGGTCAGCACTGAGGGAGTGCTGCACTGTCAGAGGGTCAGTACTGAGGGAGTGCTGCACTGTCAGAGGGTCTGTACTGAGGGAGTGCTGCACTGTCAGAGGGTCAGTACTGAGGGAGTGCTGCACTGTCAGAGGGTCAGTACTGAGGGAGTGCTGCACTGTCAGAGGATCAGTGCTGAGGGAGTGCCGCACTGTCAGAGGGTCAGTACTGAGGGAGTGCTGCACTGTCAGAGGGTCAGTACTGAGGGAGTGCCGCACTGTCAGAGGGTCAGTACTGAGGGAGTGCTGCACTGTCAGAGGGTCAGTACTGAGGGAGTGCTGCCCTGTCAGTGGGTCAGTACCGAGGGAGTGCTGTACTGTCAGAGGGTCAGTACTGAGGGAGTGCCGCACTGTCAGAGGGTCAGTACTGAGGGAGCGCCGCACTGTCAGAGGGTCAGTACTGAGGGAGTGCCGCACTGTCAGAGGGTCAGTACTGAGGGAGTGCTACACTGTCAGAGGGTCAGTACTGAGGGAGTGCTGCACTGTCAGAGGGTCAGTACTGAGAGAGTGCCGCACTGTCAGAGGGTCAGTACTGAGGGAGTGCCGCACTGTCAGAGGGTCAGTACTGAGGGAGTGCTGCACTGTCAGAGGGTCAGTACTGACGGAGTGCTGCACTGTCAGAGGGTCAGTACTGAGGGAGTGCCGCACTGTCAGAGGGTCGGTACTGAGGGAGTGCCGCATTGTCAGAGGGTCAGTACTGAGGGAGTGCCGCACTGTCAGAGGGTCAGTACTGAGGGAGTGCTGCCCTGTCAGTGGGTCAGTACCGAGGGAGTGCTGTACTGTCAGAGGGTCAGTACTGAGGGAGTGCCGCACTGTCAGAGGGTCAGTACTGAGGGAGTGCCGCACTGTCAGAGGGTCAGTACTGAGGGAGTGCTACACTGTCAGAGGGTCAGTACTGAGGGAGTGCTGCACTGTCAGAGGGTCAGTACTGAGAGAGTGCCGCACTGTCAGAGGGTCAGTACTGAGGGAGTGCCGCACTGTCAGAGGGTCAGTACTGAGGGAGTGCTGCACTGTCAGAGGGTCAGTACTGAGGGAGTGCTGCACTGTCAGAGGGTCAGTACTGAGGGAGTGCCGCACTGTCAGAGGGTCGGTACTGAGGGAGTGCCGCACTGTCAGAGGGTCAGTACTGAGGGAGTGCCGCACTGTCAGAGGGTCAGTACTGAGGGAGTGCTGCACTGTCAGAGGGTCAGTACTGAGGGAGTGCTGCACTGTCAGAGGGTCAGTACTGAGGGAGTGCTGCACTGTCAGAGGGTCAGTACTGAGGGAGTGCTGCACTGTCAGAGGGTCAGTACTGAGGGAGTGCTGCACTGTCAGAGGGTCAGTACTGAGGGAGTGCTGCACTGTCAGAGGGTCAGTACTGAGGGAGTGCTGCACTGTCAGAGGGTCAGTACTGAGGGAGTGCCGCACTGTCAGAGGGTCAGTACTGAGTGAGTGCCGCACTGTCAGAGGGTCAGTACTGAGGGTGTACGGCACTGTCAGAGGGTCAGTACTGAGGGAGCGCTGCACTGTCAGAGGGTCAGTACCGAGGGAGTGCTGCACTGTCAGAGGGTCAGTACTGAGGGAGTGCTGCACTGTCAGAGGGTCAGCACTGAGGGAGTGCTGCACTGTCAGAGGGTCAGTACTGAGGGAGTGCTGCACTGTCAGAGGGTCAGTACTGAGGGAGTGCTGCACTGTCAGAGGGTCAGTACTGAGGGAGTGCTGCACTGTCAGAGGGTCAGTACTGAGGGAGTGCTGCACTGTCAGAGGGTCAGTACTGAGGGAGTGCTGCACTGTCAGAGGGTCAGTACTGAGGGAGTGCTGCACTGTCAGAGGGTCAGTACTGAGGGAGTGCCGCACTGTCAGAGGGACAGTGCTGAGGGAGTGCTGCACTGTCAGAGGGTCAGTACTGAGGGAGTGCTGCACTGTTAGAGGGTCAGTACTGAGGGAGTGCCGCATATGAGGGTCAGTACTGAGGGAGTGCCACACTGTCAGAGGGTCAATACTGAGGGAGTGCCACACTGTCAGAGGGTCAATACTGAGGGAGTGCTGCACTGTCAGAGGGTCAGTACTGAGGGAGTGCCACACTGTCAGAGGGTCAGTACTGAGGGAGTGCCGCACTGTCAGAGAGTCAGTACTGAGGGAGCGCCGCACTGTCAGAGGGTCAGTACTGAGGGAGTGCCACACTGTCAGAGGGTCAGTGTTGAGGGAGTGCCGCACTGTCAGAGGGTCAGTACTGAGGGAGTGCCGCACTGTCAGGGGGTCAGTACTGAGGGAGTGCCGCACTGTCAGAGGGTCAGTACTGAGGGAGTGCCGCACTGTCAGAGGGTCAGTACTGAGGGAGTGCCGCACTGTCAGAGGGTCAGTACTGAGGGAGCGCGCACTGTCAGAGGGTCAGTACTGAGGGAGTGCCGCACTGTCAGAGGGTCAGTACTGAGGGAGTGCCGCACTGTCAGGGGGTCAGTACTGAGGGAGTGCCGCACTGTCAGAGGGTCAGTACTGAGGGAGTGCTGCACTGTCAGAGGGTCAGTACTGAGGGAGTGCTGCACTGTCAGAGGGTCAGTACTGAGGGAGTGCCGCACTGTCAGAGGGTCAGTACTGAGGGAGTGCTGCACTGTCAGAGGGTCAGTACTGAGGGAGTGCTGCACTGTCAGAGGGTCAGTACTGAGGGAGTGCTGCACTGTCAGAGGGTCAGTACTGAGGGAGTGCTGCACTGTCAGAGGGTCAGTACTGAGGGAGTGCTGCACTGTCAGAGGGTCAGTACTGAGGGAGTGCTGCACTGTCAGAGGGTCAGTACTGAGGGAGTGCCGCACTGTCAGAGGGACAGTGCTGAGGGAGTGCTGCACTGTCAGAGGGTCAGTACTGAGGGAGTGCTGCACTGTTAGAGGGTCAGTACTGAGGGAGTGCCGCATATGAGGGTCAGTACTGAGGGAGTGCCACACTGTCAGAGGGTCAATACTGAGGGAGTGCCACACTATCAGAGGGTCAATACTGAGGGAGTGCTGCACTGTCAGAGGGTCAGTACTGAGGGAGTGCCGCATATGAGGGTCAGTACTGAGGGAGTGCCACACTGTCAGAGGGTCAATACTGAGGGAGTGCCACACTATCAGAGGGTCAATACTGAGGGAGTGCTGCACTGTCAGAGGGTCAGTACTGAGGGAGTGCCACACTGTCAGAGGGTCAGTACTGAGGGAGTGCCGCACTGTCAGAGAGTCAGTACTGAGGGAGCGCCGCACTGTCAGAGGGTCAGTACTGAGGGAGTGCCACACTGTCAGAGGGTCAGTACTGAGGGAGTGCCGCACTGTCAGAGGGTCAGTACTGAGGGAGTGCCGCACTGTCAGGGGGTCAGTACTGAGGGAGTGCTGCACTGTCAGAGGGTCAGTACTGAGGGAGTGCTGCACTGTCAGAGGGTCAGTACCGAGGGAGTGCCGCACTGTCAGAGGGTCAGTACTGAGGGAGTGCTGCACTGTCAGAGGGTCAGTACTGAGGGAGTGCCGCACTGTCAGAGGGTCAGTACTGAGGGAGCGCGCACTGTCAGAGGGTCAGTACTGAGGGAGTGCCGCACTGTCAGAGGGTCAGTACTGAGGGAGTGCCGCACTGTCAGAGGGTCAGTACTGAGGGAGTGCCGCATATGAGGGTCAGTACTGAGGGAGTGCCACACTGTCAGAGGGTCAATACTGAGGGAGTGCCACACTATCAGAGGGTCAATACTGAGGGAGTGCTGCACTGTCAGAGGGTCAGTACTGAGGGAGTGCCACACTGTCAGAGGGTCAGTACTGAGGGAGTGCCGCACTGTCAGAGAGTCAGTACTGAGGGAGCGCCGCACTGTCAGAGGGTCAGTACTGAGGGAGTGCCACACTGTCAGAGGGTCAGTACTGAGGGAGTGCCGCACTGTCAGAGGGTCAGTACTGAGGGAGTGCCGCACTGTCAGGGGGTCAGTACTGAGGGAGTGCTGCACTGTCAGAGGGTCAGTACTGAGGGAGTGCTGCACTGTCAGAGGGTCAGTACCGAGGGAGTGCCGCACTGTCAGAGGGTCAGTACTGAGGGAGTGCTGCACTGTCAGAGGGTCAGTACTGAGGGAGTGCCGCACTGTCAGAGGGTCAGTACTGAGGGAGCGCGCACTGTCAGAGGGTCAGTACTGAGGGAGTGCCGCACTGTCAGAGGGTCAGTACTGAGGGAGTGCCGCACTGTCAGAGGGTCAGTACTGAGGGAGTGCCGCACTGTCAGGGGGTCAGTACTGAGGGAGTGCCGCACTGTCAGAGGGTCAGTACTGAGGGAGTGCTGCACTGTCAGAGGGTCAGTACTGAGGGAGTGCCGCACTGTCAGAGGGTCAGTACTGAGGGAGTGCTGCACTGTCAGAGGGTTAGAGCAGTTTAGTTCAGTCGGTTGGACAGCTTGTGTGTGATGTGGAGCAAGGTCAGCAGCATGGGTGCAATTCCCCGGACTGGCTGAGGTTATCCATGTCGGCCCCACCCTCTCCAGCTCGCCTTTTGCCTGAGGTGTGGTGATCCTCAGATTAAATCACCACTGGTCAGCTCTCCCCCCTCAAAGGGGAAAGCTGCCTGTGATAATCTGAAACTGGTGACTTTACTTTGTAAAATTTGATTGTTGTAAAAACCCACTGCTTGACTAAATCGGCCATCCTTGCTTAGTCTAGCCTGCATGCGATTAAAAAGATTAGATTGGATGATGAAAGGGAGTGTGGCAGTGCATTGGGAAAGTCACAATCTGATCAAGTAGAGTCAGCAAGGTTTCTTGAAGGTGCAATCGCGAGAGCCATCTACTCGAAAGGGAACAGAGTTGTGTAGCGAGTGCATTTAGCCAGGTTTTTCCCGTCGTTCGGAGCGTCGAGAAACACTATGCTACTTTCAGGTAATTTTGGGGCATCAGCGGGGAAAGCTCCGCGAGACTGCACATCGTCCCGTTTCCGGCAATGGCGCTCTCCGCTCGCCAGAACTCCTCAATGCAGCAAGAGTCGGCATTTTTAAATTTTTATCTCTCAACCCCTTCCCCAAAGCTGCACCTTCCCACTAAGGGGATCCTCAACTCCCCCCACCCCGACCCACACCCATGCACCGTACTCTCGGGCCCGTTCCACAGTACGGGGAAAATGCCAGCTTGGCATCTTCACACTGCGAACTGGAAGTGCCCCTGTGCACATTGGCAGTTCCAGGCTGGCATCTCAGTGGCACTGCCTGGGTACCAGGCTGGTAGTGCCAAGGTATCCAGGTGGCACCAGCAGTTCCAGGGTGCCACCCCCGGGAAACCTCCACGAGTGCCATTTCATCTGGTCCCCATTAGTGGAGACAAGCATTGACTGCCGCTTGCCCGCGATCAAGGGTACATCATGGGAGTGCATATTTGAGTGAGACCTGGGGCTGGATTCTCCGCCAGAGGGATGCTCCATTTTACTGGCAGCCTGAGGTTTCCCAACGGTGTGGGGCTGCCCCACAATGGGAAATCCCATTGTCCGGCCGGAGCATCCCGTCGGCGGGGTGAAACAGAAATGTGGCGCGGCGGGGGGAAGAATCCAGCCCCAGTTGGCTCACTCTAATATGCAGATTTGCTAAACATTGATCCCGTCCACAATAACATTGCAA
Organism: Scyliorhinus canicula; assembly: GCF_902713615.1. Lineage (NCBI taxonomy): Eukaryota > Metazoa > Chordata > Chondrichthyes > Carcharhiniformes > Scyliorhinidae > Scyliorhinus > Scyliorhinus canicula. The sequence goes on along the minus strand of NC_052171.1, from coordinate 23,697,666 downwards.
CATCACAAGAGATCGTGTTAGATCTTGCGAGGCATGGCGAGGGAAGTAGATCCCAGAAGAGCGATCCACTGGTATTGCGGACGGTAGATTACACTCCAGGTTGACAAATGTACTGGAGTACAGAGGAGAACGTTCAATGTGGTATATTTTGATTTTCAAAAAGGCATTTGATAAGGTGCCACTCAAAAGGCTAAGGCGCAAGATAGGAGCTCATGGTAAAGCGTTTGATAAGGTTCCCCACGGTCGGCTATTGCAAAAAATAGAGGCTGGGGATTCTGGGTGATTTAGAGATGTGGATCAGAAATTGGCTAGTTGAAAGAAGACAGAGTGTGGTGGTTGATGGGAAATGTTCAGAATGGAGTTCAGTTACGAGTGGCGTATCACAAGGATCTGTTCTGGGGCCGTTGCTGTTTGTCATTTTTATAAATGACCTAGAGGAGGGCGCAGAAGGATGGGTGAGTAAATTTGCAGACGACACTAAAGTCGGTGGAGTTGTAGACAGTGCGGAAGGATGTTGCAGATTACAGAGGGACATAGATAAGCTGCAGAGCTGGGCTGAGAGGTGGCAAATGGAGTTTAATGTGGAGAAGTGTGAGGTGATTCACTTTGGAAAGAATAACAGGAATGCGGAATATTTGGCTAATGGTAAAATTCTTGGTAGTGTGGATGAGCAGAGGGATCTCGGTGTCCATGTACATAGATCCCTGAAAGTTTCCACCCAGGTTGATAGGGTTGTGAAGAAGGCCTATGGTGTGTTGGCCTTTATTGGTAGAGGGATTGAGTTCCGGAGCCATGAGGTCACGTTGCAGCTGTACAAAACTCTGGTACGGCCGCATTTGGAGTATTGCGTACAGTTCTGGTCGCCTCATTATAGGAAGGACGTAGAAGCTTTGGAACGGGTGCAGAGGAGATTTACCAGGATGTTGCCTGGTATGGAGGGAAAATCTTATGAGGAAAGGCTGATGGATTTGAGGTTGTTTTCGTTAGAGAGAAGAAGGTTAAGAGGTGACTTAATAGAGGCATACAAAATGATCAGAGGGTTAGATAGGGTGGACAGTGAGAGCCTTCTCCCGCGGATGGAGGTGGCTAGCACGAGGGGACATAGCCTTAAATTGAGGGGTAATAGATATAGGACAGACGTCAGAGGTAGGTTTTTTACGCAAAGAGTGGTGAGGCCGTGGAATGCCCTACCTGCAACAGTAGTGAACTCGCCAACATTGAGGGCATTTAAAAGTTTATTGGATAAGCATATGGATGATAAGGGCATAGTGTAGGTTAGATGGCCTTTAGATTTTGACTTCCCATGTCGGTGCAACATCGTGGGCCGAAGGACCTGTACTGCGCTGTATCGTTCTATGTTCTATGTTCTATATGGTGTTGGAGGTAATATTCTGGCATGATAGAGGTTTGGTAAACTGACATGAAGCAGGACAGCACGGTGGCGCAGTGGTTAGCGCTGCTGCCTCATGGCACTGAGGTCCCAGTTCAATCCCGGCCCCGGGTCATTGTCTGTGTGGACTTTGAACATTCTCCCCTTGTCTGCGTGGGTTTCACCCCCACAACCCAAAGATATGTAGCATAGGTGGATTGAACACACTAAATTGCCCCTTAATTGGAAAAAAATAATTGGATATTCTGAATTGATTAAAAAACGAACAGGAAGCAGCGAGTAGCAATAAGGGATCTTCCTGTGGTTGGTAGGCAGTCACCAGTGGAGTAGCACAAGGATCGATGCTGGGACTGCAGTTCTGTACAATATATACATGATTTGGAGGAAGGAACCGAATGTACTGTGACCAAATTAGCTGATGATACAGAGGTGAGAGGGATTTCAGGTTGTAAGGACGATATAAATAGTTAACAGTTTAATGAGTGGGCAGAAAATTGGCAAATGGAATTCAATGTGGGAAAATGTGAGGTTATTCATTTTGGAAGAAAGAAGGTGGATAATGATCTAAATGGAGAGAGATTGCAGAAAGCTGCAGCACAAAGGGACTAGAAGGTCCTTGTTCATGAAATCCTGAAAGATAGCACACAAGCGCAGAAGGGAGTAGGGAAGGAAAGTGGAACGCTGGCTTTTATTTCCAGGCGGCTGGAGTACAAAAGTAAAGAGGTGTTGCTGCACCTGTACCAGTACTAGTGAGGCCACATTCAGAATACTGGGTACAGTTTTTGTCTCCGTATTTAATGTTCCATAGAATTCCTGCAGTGCAGAAGTAGGCCATTCGGCCCATCGAGTCTGCACCTACCCTCCGAAAGAGCACCCTGCCGAGGCCCACTCCCCTGTCCTATCACCATAAACCCTGCACACTGATCATGGCCAGTCCACCGAACCTGCACATCTTTGGACCGTGGAAGGAAATCGGAACACCTGGAAATATATATTGTCATTGGAGGCAGTACAGAGGAGGTTTGCTCGGTATGGAAGGTCTGACATATGAGGAAAGATTAAAGAGTTTGGGTCTGTACTCTTCGGAGTTCAGAAACGTGAGAGGTGATGTCATTGACACACATAAGATTCTTAAGGGGGTAGACAAGGTATGTGTTGGAAGGATGTATCCACTCAGGGGAGAGTGTAGTCGCAGAATAAGGGAGAGCTCATTGAAGACTGATTTGAGGAAGAATTTCTCCTCTCAAAGAGAGGGGAACCTTTGGAATTATCTTCCCCAGGAAGCTGAGGAGGCTGAGTCTTGAACATTTTCTTTTTTTGCATACATTTAGGGTACCCAATTCATTTTTCCAATTAAGGGGCAATTTAGCGTGGCCAATCCACCTACCCGGCACATATTTGTGTTGTGGGGCGAAACCCACGTAAACACGGGAAGAATGTGCAAACTCCACACAGACAGCGACCCAGGGCCGGGATCGAACCTGGGACCTCGGCGCCGTGAGGCCGCAGTGCTAACCACTGTACCACCGTTCTGCCCTTGCCCTTGAACATTTTCAAGGTTGAAATCAAAAGTTTTTTAATCAGTGGGAGAATAAAGAGTTACGGAGAGACGACAGGAAAGTAGACTTTGTGAGTGTCAGATCAGCCATGATCTTATTAAATGGAGCAGGCACGAAGGGCTGAATGGCCTCCTATTCCTATTTCTTGTGGTCTTACAAATCCACAGCGATGTTGCTGACTCTTTCAGCTGCCCTCTGAAATGGGCATGCCAGCCACTCAGTTCATGGGCAACAAATGCTGGCCTAGCCAACGACACCCACATCCCATCAAAGAATAAAGGGAATTGTACTCTGACATGCTGAACGAAAGGCAAGTCTTTCTTTAAATATTTGGATGGAAGCTTTTCGCTTTTGACCTCCTTGTTAATGTTAATTCAGCAAGATCTAAAAAGCTTTAAGCATTGTGTACTATCGATGGGGATTTGCTGGGGTTCATTTGAAAGATTTTATTTTCTCCATTTCAACAAAAATCGACTTTAAACTTATAAAACAACCAATCGTATTGATCTGTATGTTGGCTAATTTCATTATGTGCTGAATCCGTACTTTGGCTTTCAATCACTATCTGTCACATCTTGCCCCATCTGTTAATTATTTTATGCTCATGAGGGAAAATTAGATGCACAGCAGAGATTTTTAAAAATGAGTTTGCATTTATGGAGCACCTTTCGACAGGTTAGGACATCTCAATCTCTGATTTACTGTTCGCCGCTGATGTAATTTAGTAAATGTAACAGCCAATTTGCACACAGCAAGGTTACAAATCATCTGTTTTTAATATTGGTTGAGGGACAAAGATTGGTCAATAGCACAGGAGAGAACTCCTCTGTTCTTCGTCCAATTGTGCCGTGGGACATTTTACAGGTTCCTAGCTGGACTTGGGAGGGGAAGGGGGGGAAGGGGGGGCCTATTAACTTAGAGACTACTGCAAATGAACAAATATGGATAACTGTAGCTCCTTATAAACCGGTGGAGTCAAGCAGGGGACTGATGAAATGTCAGGCTGTGAATGCTTGTTTCCTTTTTCTTTCTATACCAAGTGTGATGACTTGAGATGTGGCATTCTGAAGTGTAGCATCTGGTTTACAATGTTTGAACTGATACACATCCGATGGAACATCTGTCAAATTACTGTTGGATCCCTACCAGTGCCGCTCACGCTGTGCTGGAGGAAGGCCTATTTATCAGGGACACAAATAGAATGCACAAACCATTAGACTGATGCTAAGATGGAGTTACGTTACTTTCAGGCAACGTGACATTTGTTTGCCAAGGCAACAGCTTCGGGGCTCTCATCGTCCAATGAGAAATCTGCCATATGAGGTCAACGATCTGTATTTAATGATGCAATACAAAGTGGCCCATAAGACCAGAAGACATAGAAGCAGAATTAGGCCACGAGGGCCATCACGTCTGCTCCGCCATTCAATCATGGCTGATATTTTTCTCATCGCCATTCTCCTGCCTTCTCCCCATAACCCCTGACCCCCTTATTAATCAAGAACCTATCTATCTCTGTCTTAAAGACACTCAGTGATTTGGCCTCCACAGCCTTCTGCGGTAAAGAGTTCCACAGATTCACCACCCTCTAGCTGAAGAAATTCCTCCTCATCTCTGTTTTAAAGGATCGTCCCTTTAGTCTGAGATTGTGTCCTCTGCTAGTTTTTCCTACAAGTGGAAACATCCTCTCCACGTCCACTCTATCCAGGTCTCGCAGTATCCTGTGAGTTTCAATGAGATCCCCCCTCATCCTTCTAAACTCCAACGAGTACAGACCCAGAGTCCTCAACCGCTCGTCATACGACAAGCTCTTCACTCTAGGGATCATTCTTGTGAACCTCCTCTGGACCCTTTCCAAGGCCCAGCACATCCTTCCTTAGATACGGGACCCAAAACTGCTCACAATACTCCAATTTGTTGATGACACTGACATCGTGAGGGTAGCAGAATCAGTGGAGGAGCTCACGGAATAATGTGAACAATATCTGGAATTGGGGAAATCAATGGCCGATAGTTGATGCAGAAAAGGAGCTCCCATGGCCCACATTAAGGAAAATCTGCATCTTGGACTCAACATCACTCCATATCACAAATCGACAAAGCCAAAGCAAGCCGCACATTATCCTGATCAAACTGGCCAAACTCTGTACCTGCTTGGCTCCGAAGTGGAATCCTGTGCTGAATCATCATCGTCACATTTCGATCACAGGTTGAAGATTCAACCCAGCAGTGCTCTTCTCCAGCTAGATCGTCTGGATTTTCCAAGCTGGGAAGGAGGTGTTGGAGTGGTGATCGTGTGGAGGTGTCGAGTACTAAAGGAATTAAAGAATCCAGAAACACCCAAGCTCAGGTGTTGTTTTAAATTCAGACGAGTAAAAGATATCTGTAGGACTGATCTCAGGGAGTTCTTCACACACACAAAGTGATCAAAGTGACAAAATAGGTTTCCATGTCGAGTAGAACTTGGGATCAATGAAGAGATTGAGGAGCCTTCACTCAGAGGGGTGTGAAGTTTTGGAACTCTCTGCCCCAGAGCTGTGGATTATTTAGTCTCTTCAAGGCTGAGATCAATAGATTTTGACCGTGAAGGAATTTGAGGGACAGGAGGCGACAGCAGGAGAGTGGAGTTGTTGTTGCATTTCAGCTGTGATGTGACTGTGCCTGCCCCCTTAAGCTATCGAATGTTGCAATGGGGGAAGTGCAGGCCATGTACTAATTAAGTTGGGTGGATCATCTTAATCGATCACCCGTAAGTATCTGAGGAAAGGTTAGCCAGGAACTTGCTTTGATATCGCATCCACTCTGGATGCTGCAGCACTCCCCACGCCTTACACTTAGATGAAGCAGTGGAAAGGTTCTTTGAACCCACGACCTCTGATGCAGAGTTGAAAGGATACACCAGTGAACCATGGTAACATGAACTGTTGTGAAGCCTGCAACAAAATACTGAAGGACACTGGATTTCCAGGCAGGTAGGGATCACAGGCAGCAATATCCAGATGGCTGCATTATGGGTTAACACCATTTCACTTGGGAATGTTTGTTTGGTGTTAGTTAGCGAGGAATTCTCTCTTATCCAAGTTACGACAGTTGGTTAAATTGTCTCCTGGTGCGTCAGGTGCAGTTTTAAAGGACAGCAAAGATCTCTTCACAAAAGCTTTATCTCAGCCTCAATCAATACTGACACAAAGTATTACCGCTGTTACTCAATTTCTTATGGTGAAATCCCACAGAAACCGACAGCTCGAAGAGACAGATTTCAGAAACTAATCAGACTTTGTCCAAGAGCATTTAATCCTGAGTGAGGAGAGAAATCACGCCTTATCTAAAGTCTTTCAACAACTTTAAATGTATATATTTCTGACACGTGCCTTTGTGTTAAATATTTTCTTCAAACATTGGAATTGGTTAACTAAATTACTCCATATGTTCTTTCAATCATCTGCGTCTTGAGGCTCATTAGCTCGTTGGACTGATCCGTATGGATTCAAAAGTCAGGAGATCGAGCAGGCCCAGGCTCTCCGTTGATTCTCTTTGAACTATTTGGTGAGTGATCATTGATCGAACTCTTGCCTTTGACTCAAGACCCTGGTTTTGAGTCTCATGTTCGCCAGTACTGAGGGAATGTTGCACTGTTGGAGGTGCTGTCTTTGGATGAGACAGGAAGCGGTCTGCTCTGCTGTCTCAGCTGTATGTAAACTCCTGTAGCACTGTTTGACGGAGAGCAGCAGGATTGTGTTTAGTGTCCACAGCCACTCTTTATCGCTCAGCACATCGCTGTTTGTGGGAGAAAAATAGAAAATAGTAGGCCATTCGGCCCTTCAAGCCTGCTCTGTCATTCATTATGATCATGGATTCGCATATTAGCTGCCATGTTTCCTTCATTACAAAAATATCAACATTTCAGAAAAATGCTTCTTTGTTTTTTATGAAATAAATTTAGAGTGCCCAATTCATTTTTCCAATTAATGGGCCAATCCACCGCCCCTGCACATTTTGGGTTGTGGGCACGAAACCCACGCAGACGCGGGGAGAATGTGCAAATTCCACACGGGCAGTGACCCAGAGCCGGGATCGAACCCGGGACCATGCGCTGTAAGGCAGCAGTGCTAACCCACTGCACCACCGTGCTGCCCCCTCCTTTGTTTCTTAAGAAGTTTGGAATGTCACGAGTCATGTAATGTGAGTCATTCTTTTCTTTTCCTTTGTTATCCATGGTAATCATGTCAAGATGACATGACAGGGAGGAGATAGATGTTGGTATTAGCAACGGTGTGTTGTAAAGTAAGTACTGGGTCATGGTACGCTCAAAGGTGACTCTCAAGGCAAGGAATGTGCAGATATTGGCTTCCTCTCATAGAATCCCCACAGAAGGAGACTGTTATAACTCTCACCGAGGTCACTGGGTATGGACCATCAGGATCTCCGTGATCTCAGCTGAGTATGAACTTCCCCGAAATGGGACGGGGCCTCCCTTGAAGGGGAGCCTGTGTCAAGTAAAAACCCCGGCCTAAATGAAGGTCAGGGTAGGAGAACCCTTCGGGGAGTGGAACAGAGAAACTGGCGGATGCCAGCTTTGTATTCTATCTACCCTTTCCTTGTGGTCACTCTGTGCGGATTTTACAGAGGCCATTTGTTCAATCAAGTCTATACTGACCCTCCAAAAGAGCACCCTACGTAGACCCACTCCCCTGCTCTACCCCTGTAACTCCACATAACCTTTGGACATTAAGGGGCACATGGCCAATCCACCTAACCCGCACATCTTTGGACTGTGGGAGGAAACCGGCGCATCCGGAGGAAACCCACGCACACACGGGAGAACGCGCAGACTCCGCACAGACAGTCACCCTAGGCCAGAATTGAACCTGGGACCTTGGCGTTGTCAGGCAACAGTGCTAACTACTGTGCCACCGTGCAGCCCTCTTGGAGACATCAATAGATTCTGACTGCTGTAAGTTCACACTGGACATAGAATCATAAAATCCCGACAGTGCAGAAGAAGGAGGCCATTTGGCACATCAAGTCCGGACGGATCCTTCGAAAGAGCAATCTACCTATGTCCACTCCCCCGGCCACCCCGCCTTGACCCCATAATCTAACCTGTACATCCCTGGACACTAAGGGGCAATTTTACCATGGTCAATCCACCTAACCCAAGCATCTTTGGACTGTGGGAGGAGACCAGAGCACTTGGAGGAAACCTACACAGGCACTGGCCCAAGGTCAGAATCAAACCCGGATCCTGGGGCTGTGAGGCAGCAGTGCTAACCACTGTACCGCCCTCTGTCTGGAATTTCTGGAGCTTCGAGTTTGTTGCAAAGTGTAGGCTCGGCAGGATTGGGGGATGTGAGAGCAACTTAGTTCCAAAGACCTGACTGCACTTTAGGAGGAAACTTAATGGCCTCTGCCATGGTAAGATATCTCTTAATTTCTCTCTCCCTTTCTCCATATCTGCCCAATCAAAATCTTTCCATCACAAGCCACTCCTGCAATCGCAATGGAGCACTTCACCAACTTCTCTTTGCAACCATGTAGAGTGCTCACAGTGACTCTGGTGCCCATACCTGATGCTTCACCTTCTCAGCATGCACAGCAGGACTTAAGCCCTTCTTAACTTCCCCAGCTGTAATTATTGATCGACACAAAAGCACTCCTTAAGTCTTCTCATTGATATTGATCAAATATCTGAAGTAAATACTTTCCTAAATTGTTGGCACCCAATTGTCTTAGCCTGGCTTGTTTTATATTGGGAATTCATTTTTGGTTTCCCTTTCCAAAGCTTAAATATGAACCAGCATGTGAGAAGAGCAAAACTGGACACAGTATTGTCACTGAGGCCTAACCGAATCTTGTAAGTGGACAAAACAGTGTCCTTAGAACAGGCAGTATCAGAGATGATGGGGATTGGGGACTATGCACACTTGGAGGTTATCTCGTGCTTCCTTCTTTCCAATTAGCTGTTGCTAACACACACACGCACACAGACACACACATGCACCTTTGTCTGTCTGCACTGTTCCTAGGATTCTACACATCATTCGAGGGACAGCACCTGAACTGCAGTGCTTCTGAGATGTTATATAAATGCGCTGTAACACTGATACAGTATGCTTCTCGCAGAGAATATTACTTGCTTTGGAAAAATTATATTCTTATCCCTGCAGTGGGAACCCTGATGTCCCCTACGATCACCTTGAGGATGAAAATTCCCCCAAAATAACTCTGCCCTTTCATCTGCCGGCAATGTAGCGTTGATTTAATTCTGCTGTCACAGTACCAAATGACCTGTCTGCGACCAAATGAGTACAAGAAGATTTATATTTGGCAACCTTTTCGAAGGAGAGGTTTGATCTTAATGCTCCTTTGCATGTATTATTCATTATTCTATTTGAAGGGTCATTCAGTACTTGTATTCACTCGGGTAATTCCTTTTCTATGAGGCTGTCTGACAGCAACTAATCCATAAATGTCTACTCCATTCACCTTTATGTGGGGAAGAGAGAAGAACTTCAGTGGAATCAATCACCTCAAATCATCAACCAAGATATTGGCATTAAGCCCCTTTCCTGTTCTCTATCGGGAAATAGGAGGCTGGAAGATAAGACTTCAATGTCTCCATAACCTTTGATTTGAAGATTGATTACTGATGACATCTTGACTTGTCCTAAGCAAAGATAATGACATTTTACGTTGTGTTTGCAGAAGTGATGTGTCTATCAGGCATCCTGCTCAGGTTCTCTCTGTTTCGATTGCATTTGAAAGGGGACTGGATAAGATGTGGCAAGAATGTCCTTGGAAAGTCGATTGTCTGTGTGCAGGCCTGGGTGATAAGCTGCAACAGCCGAGGAAGTGGCCGATCGGGCTGCATTCAGGATGTGTCTTTGATATGATGAGGCCCAGGCCTTTGGTGACCAGTCATCGAGGTGGGCAGTGGGGTGGCGTGGGAGGATCTGGAACTAGGGGTCACCGTTTAAAAACCAAGGGGCACCCATCCAAAATGCAGAGGAGGACAATTCTTTTCTCTCAGAGGGTGTTGAGTCTCTGGAACTCTCTTTCTGAAAAGGCCGTGGTCGGTGTAATAAGCTGCATGGGACACACGGAGTAGGGTCGATTGTTTTCCCCATGTGGCTCAAAGAGTATAGCTCCCCTGTCAGCTGGGGGGGGGGGGGGGGGGGGGGGGGGGGCGCTGATAACCATGTTGTTAAAAAGGTCAGCCAGTCAGGAATCGGTGAGGTATAACCGGACCTCATGTAAATAGTTCTTAGAAATAAATGTCTCCTTTTGATTACTCATCAGACTCCCCTTGCCTTTATTAAAGTAGCAGAGTCTTTCGATGTTTTAAAAGCAGAGTGGACAGATTCTTGGTAAACAGGGAGTTAATGGGTTATCAAGGGTCACTATCAGATCAGGCATGATCTTATTAAATGGCGGAGCAGGCTCGAGGGGCTGAATAGACGCCTCCTGCTCCTTGTTCATACGTTCATATTAGAATTAGAACAGTACAGCACAGAACAGGCCCTTCGGCCCTCGATGTTGTGCCGAGCAATGATCACCCTACTCAAGGCCACGTATCCACCCTATACCAGTAACCCAACAACCCCCATTAACATTATTTTTTAGGACACTAAGGGCAATTTAGCCTGGCCAATCCACCTAACCCGCACATCTTTGGACTGTGGGAGGAAACCGGAGCTCCCGGAGGAAACCCACGCACACACGGGGAGGACGTGCAGACTCCACACAGACAGTGACCCAGCCGGGAATCGAACCTGGGATCCTGGAGCTGTGAAGCATTGATGCTAACCACCATGCTACCCTGCTGCCCCATATGAATGGCAGGCATCACGGTTTCTGGTGGACATTGGTAGGTCCAGACGTTGGCATTCACAGATGACACCGCCTTGTTGGCAGAAGAATAACGCACGGTCCACGAGATGACCACCAGACGTTGAGAGGCGCCTCAGCAAGGGTGGTCAGCACAGCAGCTGCGAGGACAGCAAGGCAGTGATAGCTGGATGGCAACCGAGACCACCCATCACCAATCGGGCAACAGAACTTAGAGAACATCAACAACCTCCTCTGTCTAGGAATCACCACCTGCAGGACGGGCGATGGAGCAATTGATAGCCACACAAGAATCAACAAAGCAGCATCGGTCTTCGAATGACTTCCCGCTGAGTATTCAACACCATAAAGATGACCAAGAGGCAGTGACTCGAAAATATCCAGAGTCGTACCAACTGAAAACTGTGCCATGTTTCATAGGCGTATTTCACCAGTGCTGCCCATGTAAAATCCCAGGCATCACCAATCACAAAGTAGCTGCAGAAACTGGTCAGAGGTGCCTGCAGGACATCATGATGGAGATGTTGGCAGGATCCCTTTGCTTCCTTTGTGCCCCCCCCCCACCAATGTGGCAGCACAGTGGGCACCACCAGGTAGAAGAAGAAAACTGGGCACAAAAGAAGACCTCCCGAAGTATATTTAAGGGGGACCTCTAAGAGGGGGACCCCAACTGGGTGGTAGCGAAAGAGATTGTAATGATGTGGACCAATGGCAGAGTCTTGCTGGCCGTTGCACCACATGGGGCTATGTCTTCGTCTTCCTCTTGGTTGCTGGGTCAATGCTGGAACTCCCTGTCTAACAGGACTCTAGACAGCACATTTACCACATACCAGATTTCTGGCTTACCTCTGCTCCTACTTCATTGGCGGGATTCTCCGAACACCTCCCACCGGGTCAGAGAAACCCCAGCGGGAGGCGCGAATCCCACCCCGCCACCCTGACGCCGGCTGCCATATTCTCTGGCGGTATTTTTTGGGGCGGGGGGGGATTCCTGCCATGCCGGTCGTGGGCCGTTGGCAGCCCCCCCCCCCCCGGCGATTCTCTGGGCTCCAATGGGCCGAGCATCCGTCCACTTTTGGCCAGTCCTGCCGGCGTGAATCACTCAACTCAGGCACCAGCGGGACCTGGCAGGTGAATATGCGGGGGCAATCCTTGGTGGGGGGGGCGTGTGGGGATCCGACCCCCGGGGGGGGGAGGGGGGGGGGCACGGTGGCCTGGCCCGCGATCGGAGCCCACCAATCTCCCGGCAGGCTTGATCCGTGGGGGCACTTCTTCCTTCCGTGCTGGGTGCCTGTAGGGCTCTGCCATATTGTCCGGAGGCCGATGCGGAGAAGACAATTCCCCCCCGCACGGTCTGCACGTGCGCGGAATCATGTCGGCCGTTCTGCGCATGCGCAAACTCACGCCGTCCCTTCGCCGCCGGCTGGAGTGGCGCCAACCCCTCTGGTGTCCACCTAGCCCTCTAGAAAGGAGAGAATTCCTCACCTTGGGGGGCCATTGACGGCGGAGTCATTGGCACCGGTTTTTCCGCCGGCATGGAGACTTAGTCCCCAGAAGGGAGAATCACGGCTCATATGTTTGTATAAGACAGAGGTCGGTAGATTTTTGACTAACAAGGGGGACAAAGGTTTTTGGAGTCGGCGGGAAGGCAGAGTTGAGGCCACAATAAGGTCAGGAATGATCTTATTGAATGGTGGGGAAGCCTTGAGGAGCCAAACGGGCTGCTTCTTTTTTTAATTTTTTTTATTGAACATTTTTTAATAAATATAGAACAATAAAATGAAACAAAACTCCTCTCCCCCCCCAACAGCTAATGGTGACTAGCTTTTTAAAAAACAGAATGAAAGGACGCCACCACTTTTCATAAAACCCCTCAATTGCAAAAACTCCATAAGATCCCCCAGCCATGCTGAAGCATTGGGTGGAAAAGCTTACCTCCACTCCAACAGAACCCGCCTGTGAGCGACGGGCGCGGCGAAGACAAAAACATCTGCCCTTTCACCTGTCTGCAGCTCCAGCAGCTCTGACACAACAAATCTGGGCACCAGTGGACTGGGGTCCAATTTCACCTGTAGAATCGGTGACATGGTACTCAAGAAGGAAACCCAAAACCTCAACAGCTCAGAACATGCCCAAGACATATGTACCGGATTTGCTGGGCCCCTCCCACAGTTATCTTCCACCCCTCATCCTGGACCCACCTTCAGCTATATCAGCCTCAGTCTGTACAGGACGAAGAAGCATTTAGTCAAGGTAAGGCCTCACACCACCCTCCTCTAATTCCACCCCAACTCCTCCTCCCACTTGGCTTTAGTCCCCACCAGGGATACAGTGTCCCCCCCCGTCATTATCCACCCATAAATTACCGAGGTGCTCCCCTCCTCCATCCCCATCAGCGCCTGAACCCTCTCCCAACAAAGAGACTGGCAGAACTACTGGAAACAACGGGAAGACTTTCCTCACCAAGTCCCTCTCCGGCAGATATCTAAAGTTCTCCGATTAGGAAAGTCCAAACTCCTCTGGACCAATGAACTGTCCCTCCAGAAACAAGTCCCCAAACCACACCCCTTTGTCACCCATTCCCGAAACCTGCCATCCAGTTCTGCCGGCTCAAACATGTGGTTAGCTCAGATCGGCGCCAGCTTTGGCATCCTACCTCATTGAAAATGCTGATGGAATTGGCGTTGTTTTGTCAACGTCACGCCTCAGCCGGGTTACTTGGAACCTTCCCGGGGGAGAAGGGAATCGGGGACCGTCGTCAGCGCCCGCAGCGCCGTCCCCCTACATGAACCTGATTCCATCCTCACCCAAACTGCCTCCTGTTCCCCACACCAGCCCAACACCTTCTCCACGTTACCCGCCCAAATAAAGGACAAAATCAGCCTCTCTACCCCCACAAGAAACACTTGCCAAAAAAAACAGCAAGCATTGGAATAGGATCACAAACTGTGGCAGAATGTCCATCATCAGGGGGCAGCACGGTAGGATGGTGGTTAGCATAAATGCTTCACAGCTCCAGGGTCCCAGGTTCGATTCCCGGCTGGGTCACTGTCTGTGTGGAGTCTGCACGTCCTCCCCGTGTCTGCGTGGGTTTCCTCCAGGTGCTCCGGTTTCCTCCCACAGTCCAAAGATGTGCGGGTTAGGTGGATTGGCCATGCTAAATTGCCCGTAGTGTCCTAATAAAAGTAAGGTTAAGGGGGGTGTTGTTGGGTTACGGGTATAGGGTGGATACGTGGGTTTGAGTAGGGTGATCATGGCTCGGCACAACATTGAGGGCCGAAGGGCCTGTTCTGTGCTGTACTGTTCTATGTTCTATCACAGACTGGACTCGGCCTGCCAAAGAACAGAGGGAGGCTATCCCACATCTGTAGGTCCAAACGGACGACCCATGCCCTCAGTTCGGATGTTTGCATATGAATGACTACGAAGACGAGCTATTCACCAGCACAGACCAAGTTAAAACAAAGTCCATGAGAGGTACAATCGGTAGTTTCCAGAATCTGGGCCACGTTTTACATGTGACCTTGGCTTTTATCAGGAATTGGAGGTACCCTAGCGTGAGAGAATGTAAACGGGCTAATTTGGATTGTAGGCAGAAGAAAAGAACTGGCATGAGACCAGGCTAGTATCAGCTGTGGCACAGTGGGTAGCACTTTCATCTCTGCATCTGAAGGTTGTTGGTTCAATTCCCACTCTCGGGGCCTGGACACAAAAATCGATCTTGAGCGGGTGCTGCACTACTGGAGGTGCCATCTTTTGGATAAAATATTAAACCAAGACCTCATCTGCACTTTCAGTGGAGAGGAGCAGTGGTGTTCTCCTTTGTGTCCTGGCCAGTAATTATCCCTCAATCGATATCGCCAACAACAGGCTTTCTGGTTATCACATTGCTGTTTATGGTACTTTGTGCTAAATCACTGACGCCACTTCCAAAGGGACTTAATTGGCTCGAAAGGACTTTGGGATGTCCTGAGGTCATGGGAGGCGCTATAGAAATGCAGGTCTTTCTTTATTTGAAACAGGATATATCCCTTTGTAGTGTGTGATATTTAAAAAGCAGACCTCCAATTTAATTAAGTCTCGCACAAAGCTCTCCCAAAAGGCCCGAATCAAGTTTAGGCCCAGAAACCAGCTGTCAGAAGCAGAAACACAGTTAATAATGAGAACACATAGATTTGATTAATTATTTAAAAGGACTGCACTTTCAGATTTTTAACCAGCAGTTTTTTAATATAATTTTGCGCAACTAGAAATCCATCCGGGCAGATTTTAATTTGAGTATGTTTGTTGTACAGTCACTGCAGCTAAATGTCTGGCAGGACCCGCTCGAAGGGCCGTTCTCCAGCCTTTCTGCTGGCTGACAGATGCAATGATTTATTGACAGTTTAAAGAGATTGATTCAGCCTGTCGCGGTGCAGCAATATCCAGGGCAAATTGCGTTTCGTTGATTGGCCTTTTAGCAGCAAACTCACATTCTGGAGTCATGGTGTATCAAGCACAGGGCAATGTTTACCCGCACCCTGCTGGAAAATACCACCTAAAAATCAGATTAAGAATTGCCTTGGGCTCAAAGACAAATATTTCAAGCCTGTGAAGTGTACTTGTCCATTCAGCTCAAATGCCACTTCAGAAAGGAGCTATGACTCCTTGGGTATCTACTCAGTAAGAAGGTTATGGGGTGAAGACTGGCCGCACTGTCAGAGGGTCAGTACTGAGGGAGTGCCGCACTGTCAGAGGGTCAGTACTGAGGGAGCCCCGCACTGTCAGAGGGTCAGTACTGTGGGAGTGCTGCACTGTCAGAGGGTCAGTACTGAGGGAGTGCTGCACTGTCAGAGGGTCAGTACTGTGGGAGTGCTGCACTGTCAGAGGGTCAGTACTGAGGGAGTGCCGCACTGTCAGAGGGTCAGTACTGAGGGAGTGCCGCACTGTCAGAGAGTCAGTACTGAGGGAGTGCCGCACTGTCAGAGGGTCAGTACTGAGGGAGTGCCGCACTGTCAGAGGGTCGGTACTGAGAGAGTGCTGCACTGTCAGAGGGTCAGTACTGAGGGAGTGCCGCACTGTCAGAAGGTCAGTACTGAGGAAGTGCCGCACTGTCAGAGGGTCAGTACTGAGGGAGTGCCGCACTGTCAGAGGGTCAGTACTGTGGGAGTGCTGCACTGTCAGAGGGTCAGTACTGAGGGAGTGCTGCACTGTCAGAGGGTCAGTACTGAGGGAGTGCCGCACTGTCAGAGGGTCAGTACTGAGGGAGTGCTGCACTGTCAGAGGGTCAGTACTGAGGGAGTGCCGCACTGTCAGAGGGTCAGTACTGAGGGAGTGTTGCACTGTCAGAGGGTCAGTACTGAGGGAGTGCCGCACTGTCAGAGGGTCAGTACTGAGGGAGTGCCGCACTGTCAGAGGGTCGGTACTGAGAGAGTGCTGCACTGTCAGAGGGTCAGTACTGAGGGAGTGCCGCACTGTCAGAAGGTCGGTACTGAGAGAGTGCTGCACTGTCAGAGGGTCAGTACTGAGGGAGTGCCGCACTGTCAGAGGGTCAGTACTGAGGGAGCGCCGCACTGTCAGGGGGTCAGTACTGAGGGAGTGCCGCACTGTCAGAGGGTCAGTACTGAGGGAGCCACGCACTGTCAGAGGGTCAGTTCTGAGGGAGTGCCGCACTGTCAGAGTCAGTACTGAGGGAGTGCTGCACTGTCAGAGGGTCAGTACTGAGGGCTGCACTGTCAGAGGGTCAGTACTGAGAGAGTGTTGCACTGTCAGAGGGTCAGTACTGAGGGAGTGCCGCACTGTCAGAGGGTCAATACTGAGGGAGTGCCGCACTGTCAGAGGGTCAGTACTGAGGGAGTGCTGCACTGTCAGAGGGTCAGTACTGAGGGAGTGCTGCACTGTCAGAGGGTCAGTACTGAGGGAGTGCTGCACTGTCAGAGGGTCAGTACTGAGGGAGTGCTGCGCTGTCAGAGGGTCAGTACTGAGGGAGTGCCGCACTGTCAGAGGGTCAGTACTGAGGGAGCCCCGCACTGTCAGAGGGTCAGTACTGAGGGAGTGCCGCACTGTCAGAGGGTCAGTACTGAGGGAGTGCCGCACTGTCAGAGGGTCAGTACTGAGGGAGTGCTGCGCTGTCAGAGGGTCAGAATTCTAAATCTAATACCCTGGCTGAGCTGCTCTCTGCCCTGTCTGGTGCATGGAAAAGATTCAAAGACATTATTGAAAGAAGAGCAGGGTAGTTGATTCTAGTGACCTGACCTCACCCAACACTTCAAATAATAGATTATCTGGCCAGTTATCTCACTGCTATTTGTGTAGCCTTGCTGTTGAATTCTGGAACATCCTGAAGTTATAAAAAGTGCTGTTTAAATCCAACTTCTCTATCGGAGAGAGGGGTAAGTGCAGAGATATCCCTTTGTGAGCTCCAAGTTCCCTCATTCTTCACATTGCCCAAAGTATCAAATGAAAGCTCTTCAGCAGAAAAATAATTTTCTAAACAAATGAAAAACTCGTCTTGTTTTGAGGAGATGAAAGGTGTTTAGATCTGCCAAGGTAGTTTCTGGGAGGCCTCTTTATGTCACAGCCTAATACGCTTCTTCCCTCTCCAGTCTGACAACATGCCACAACACGAATTTCACATTCTGACTGCCTTTCCAACTCCAAATGTCACAACACTCTGAAAAGCATTAATTACGTGTTATGGTAAGACATACAAAGAATCAAAACATGCAGGGTGTCTCATCAGGTTTATTCAGGTCACAAAAAATTATAATTCAGTATTGCTGTCCTTCAACTCAGTGCTGTTAACTTCCCTTAAAATGTGATGGCCTTTTTTTCATGAACCATTTACCATTGAATTGTCAATCCTGGGACCAGCTCTGTTTCTCAAATTTCAGTTTCTTCTTGGCATTTTCTTGTTCTTCATTATTGTGGTGCCGCACTTTGCCCTCCGTTTCTATACATCCATCATGGCTCAGCGTGCCCTTTCACTTTGACGCCTATTCCAACCCCACTTTGAACCTACCTCCCACCCACCACCCCGTCCCCCTGACCATCTGACTCCTGTCCTGACACTTCTGCTTCGAGCCAGTTCTGAGCCATTTTCAGACCCCCCCACTCTGACCCCATCGTGAGCCTGAATTCAAGGCTCGAAAGCTGGGGGGTGGGGGGGGGGGTTTGAAAAGTATTTAATTGCCTGTAAAGTGCACCGATTCATCATAAAAGGCAAGTCTTTTTCGATGGGCCGAAGGCTCACTAACTGAACTACAGATGATCAATAGAACAGTCTTGTTGTGTTTGTGATCTTGCCTTGCAATGATTCGACAGAACTCTGCTGACTTAACTAGAATGCTGCTTTATTGATGTACACGGGATACGGTGACAATCAGAATTCTATACAGACTGAGTTATCATTGAGTTGCACTAGACTTTGCTGGAATTACCCTTATGCACAACTGTCCTGGTGGACACCTTACATCCTTCTGCCTGTAGCCGGATGTCACGTAACTGATGTCTGACGCCACCTGCTGATGGGAGGTCGCACTGCTGAGTACATGCAATATTATCTACAGCAGGCATATCACCACAGGTCTCAGAGCTGGGAAATAATGGATGCAGAAGCAGAAAAAGATTAACTCGGCAGGTTTGGCAGCATCTGTGGAGAGAAAAAATGGGAGTTAATGTTTTGTGACTGTCCAACTATTCTTCAGAGCTACATTCAGCTTTACGTAATGTTAAATTCTATGCAGATTGAAGTGTGCAACAGATTTTAATAGCAGACAGAAGTGAAATACGCAGCATTATATCACGGAGCACAAACAAGACTTGCTCCCTTTGGCTGAGTACTGCCCCTCTTCCAGGATAATTACTGCTGACAGTTAGTCGTTGTACTGTTGATAGGAAACTCATTATTGATTTTTTTTAAATGCTGCGATTACCCAAAGTTATCCATTTGAAATGCAATTCTCTTGCTTCATGAATCCTTCACTTAAAACTTAGATTGTGACCCACAATCCTACAGGTGGCAGTTTGTGTAATAATAGAAGGGCACAGTATCAGGCATGAAGACTATACAACAATATGTATGAAACACACGTACAGGCCATACTATTAAACTAAAGAGCCATGGCAGTCTTGACTCCTTTTCACACACTGACTGTGCCATCATGCATAATGGATATGCTGACACACACAAGGACATTGGGCAGAATTTACTGTGGCGGGGCCTTCAAATGCAGCGAGCCGTTCAAAACTCCATTGACTTCAGTGGGAACAAACAACCCTGCTGGCGGGAGCGATTCTAAGATTCCGCCCATTGTCCTTACACGCAAATGCTACACCATTGCATACAAGGGCCATGAAGTGATCTGGCAAAGAGTTCCGTTGTATCGCACCACTGCAGTTATTCAAGCAGACCCACCAGCAACCTTTAACAATAAATGACTACCTTGCCAGTGACACCTACATCTCCAGAATGGACAAACAAAAATGAGAGATTGCAGAGTTCTGCGATGCAGAGGGATCTGGGTGCCCGAGTATCATAAGAGGTCTGTATGCAGATACAGCAGGTAGAGTGTTATCATTTATTGTGAGGGGAATTGAATATCAAAATAGGAAGTCATAGAGGGCAATGGTGAGACCACATCTAGAGTACTGTGTACAGTATTGGTCTTATTAAGGAAGGATGTAGATGTGTTGGAAACAGTTCAGAGAGTGTTTCCTGGACGAATACCTGGAATACGGGTTGTCTTTTGAGGGAAGGTTGGAGGCATGAGGCTTGTTTCCACCGGAGTTCAGAGGAGTAAGAGGTGACTCCGTTGAAGCATTTAAGATCCTGAGGGGTGTTATCAGAATGGATGTGGAGAGACTGTTTCTTGTGGGAGAATCTAGAACTCGGGGTCATTGTTAAAAATAATGGGTCAAACTTTCAAAAGAGATGAGCAGAAATGTTTTCTCTCAGAAGGTTGTGACTCTCTGAGACTCTGTTCCTGAAAAGGCAGTGGAAGCAGAATCTTTCAATGTTCTCAAGGCAAAGCTGGATAGATTATTGGTAACCAGGGGGGTGAAAGATTATTGGGGTGTAGGTGGGATGCAGATTTGACATGACAATCAGATGAGCCATGATCTTATGAAATGGCTGAGCAGTTTGGAGGGGCTGAGTGGCCTTCACTTGTTTATATGTTCATCAATAAGATGTTTAAAAATAACATTTAGCAATTCTTAATTTAACAATATTTTCTCCTTTACTTCAATGATCTTGAATACCCTGCTTGAAATGAAATGAAATGAAATGAAAATCGCTTATTGTCACGAATAGGCTTCAATGAAGTTACTGTGAAAAGCCCCTAGTCGCCACATTCCGGCGCCTGTCCGGGGAGGCTGGTACGGGAATCGAACCGTGCTGCTGGCCTGCCTTGGTCTGCTTTAAAAGCCAGCACCAGCCTCTAGGATGGTGGAAACAAATTCAGCTGTAACTTTCAAAAGGGAATCAGACAAATACCTGAAAAGGAAACATTCAGGGCTGATAGAAGAGTAGAAGGGAGAGGGACTAATTGAATTGCCATTTTAATGGGCCAGCATAGGCAGGATGGGCCAAATGGCCTCCTGCTCTTTTGCAGGATTTCAGGATTTTATATAATTGCCTTTCCACCTCCCACCAAATAAATGCAAGTGAAATAAATTGAGGCTCGCATTCCTGAAATGTTGCACAAAGCGCAGTTTAATTTTGTTTCAAATCCCAGGGCTCCCCTGATTATAGAATTTATAGTGCAGAAGGAGGCCATTCGGCCCATCGAGTCTGCACCGGCTCTTGGAAAGAGCACCCTACCCAAGGTTAACACCACCACCCTATCCCCATAACCCAGTAACCCCACCCAACACTAAGGGCAATTTTGGACACTAAGGGCAATTGTCCAATCCACCTAACTTGCACGTCTTTGGACTGTGGGAGGAAACCAGAGCACCCGGAGGAAACCTACGCACAAACGGGAAGGATGTGCAGACTCCGCACAGACAGTGACCCAAGCCGGAATCGAACCTGGGACCCTGGAGCTGTGAAGCGATTGTGCTATCCACAATGCTACCATGCTGCCCATTCGTTTTGTACCCGCCCACAAGGCTTTGTTATCTTTGTCAAACTGCAATAAATCCCTCAGATTATGATCACATCGTAGTTCTGCTCAAGTGAACATTGTTTGAAGCTAGAACATAGAACGTAGAACATTACAGCGCAGTACAGGCCCTTCGGCCCTCAATGTTGCGCCGACCTGCAAAACCACTCTAAAGCCCATCTACACTATTCCCTTATCATCCATATGTCTATCCAATGACCATTTGAATGCGTTTAGTGTTGGCGAGTCCACTACTGTTGCAGGCACGGCATTCCACGCCCTTACTACTCTCTGAGTTAAGAATCTACCTCTGACATCTGTCCTATATCTATCTCTCCTCAATATAAAGCTATGTCCACTCGTGCTGGACATCACCATTCGAGGAAAAAGGCTCTCACTGTCCACCCTATCTAATCCTCTGATCATCTTGCATGCCTCAATTAAGTCCCCTCTTAACCTTCTCTCTAACGAAAACAGCCTCAAGTCCTTCAGCCTTTCATCGTAAGATCTTCCCTCCATACCAGGCAACATCTTTGGGAATCTCCTCTGTACCCTTTCCAGTGCTTCCACATCCTTCCTATAATGCGGCGACCAGAACTGCACGCAATACTCCAAATGCGGCCGCACCAGAGTTTTGTACAACTGCAACATGACCTCATGGCTCCGAAATTCAATTTCTCTACCAATAAAAGCTAACACACCGTACGCCTTCTTAACAACCCTCTCAACCTGGGTGACAACTTTCAGGAATCTATGGACATGGACACCGAGATCTCTCTGCTCGTCTACACTACCAAGAATTTACCATTCGCCCAGTACTCTGTCTTCCTGTTATTCCTTCCAAAATGAATCACCTCACACTTTTCTGCATTAAACTCCATTTGCCACCTATCAGCCCAGTTCTGCAGCTTATCTATGTCCCTCTGTAACTTGTAACATCCTTCTGCACTGTCCACAACTCCACCGACTTTAGTGTCATCTGCAAATTTACTCACCCATCCTTCTACGCCTTCCTCCAGGTCATTTATAAAAATGACAAACAACAGCGGCCCCAAAACAGATCCTTGTGGTGCACCACTAGTAACTGGACACCAGTCTAAACATTTCCCATCAACCACCACCCTTTGTCTTCTATCAGCTAGCCAATTTCTGATCCAAACTGTTAAATCACCCTGAATCCCATGCCTCTGTATTTTCTGCAATAGCCTACCGTGGGGAACCTTATCAAATGCTTTACTGAAATCCATATACACCGCATCAGCTGCTTTACCCTCATCCACCTGTTTGGTCACCTTCTCAAAGAACTCAATGAGGTTTGTGAGGCACGACCTACCCTTCACAAAACCATGTTGACTATCTCTAATCAAATTATTCCTTTCCAGATGATTATACATCCTATCTCTTATAAACCTTTCCAAGACTTTTCCCACAACAGAAGTAAGGCTCACTGGTCTATAGTTACCGGAGTTATCTCTACTCCCCTTCTTGAACAAGGGGACAACATTTTGTATCCTCCAGTCTTCTAGCACTATTCCTGTAGACAAAGATGACTTAAAGACCAAAGCCAAAGGCTCAGCAATCTCCTCCCTAGCTTCCCAGAGAATCCTAGGATAAATCCCATCCGGCCCAGGGGACTTATCTATTTTCACACTTTCCAGAATCACTAACACCTCCTCCTTATGAACCTCAAGCTCTTCTAGTCTAGTAGCCTGTATCTCAGTATTCTCCTCGACAACATTGTCTTTTTCCTGTGTGAATACAGACAAAAAATACTAATTTAGCACCTCTCCTATCTCCTCGGACTCCACGCACAACTTCCCACTACTGTCCTTGACTGGCCCTACTCTTACCCTAGTCATTCTTTTATTCCTGACATATCTATAGAAAGCTTTAGGGTTATCCTTGATCCTACCTGCCAAAGACTTCTCATGTCCTCTCCTGGCTCTTCTTAGCTCTCTCTTTAGAGCCTTCCTAGCTAACTTGTGCCCTAACTGAACCATCACGTCTCATCTTTACATAAGCCTCCTTCTTCCTCTTGACAAGTGTTTCAACTGCTTTAGTAACCCATGGTTCTCTCGCTCGACCACTTCTTCCCTGCCTAACAGGTACATACTTATCAAGGACACGCAGTAGCTGTTCCTTGAACATGCTCCACATTTCCATTGTGCTCATCCCCTGCAGTTTTCCTCTCCAGCCGATGCACCCTAAGTCTTGCCTCATCGCATCATAATTGCCTTTCCCCCAAATATGACTCTTGCCTTGCGGTATATACCTTTCCATCTCTAAACGTAACCGAATTGTGGTCACTATCACCAAAGTGCTCACCTGCCTCCAAATCTAACACCTGTCCTGGTTCATTACCTAGTACCAAATCCAATACGGCCTCGCCTCTCATTGGCCTATCTACATAAGTGTACAGTTGGAGCTAGGATGGCCAGGAGTGTTGCTGACTGATGTTTTTCCAGTGTTGTCACGCAGTTAGATTCACCTCCTGAAAAACACAAGTTCCAGTCCACTAGCTTTAAACTGCTCCCGCCATTTCATTTGTTCAAAGAACCAACACGGTTCCTATACCTTTCAGTTAAAGCAGAATTCACAAACCTTCTTTTCAAATGATGCATAATTCTCCCTTTTCACAAATTCAAAGTTCTATTTTCACAAGGCAATGATGCAAAGAGCTTAAGTTTATACAAAGCACTCCCTAATGTTGGGACTTTGCAAAGCACCTGACAGCCAATGAAGTACTTTTCCATCTGTGCAGTTATTGCTGTAATGTCAGAAAATGTGGCATATTACTGGGTTCAGCAATATGTATCGTTACAAACTAATTTATTAAGTAACGATTAATTATAATTGAATTCCCTCCCCGTGTCTGAGTGGGTCTCACCCCCACAACCCAAAGATGTGCAGGTTAGGTGGATTGGCCAAGCTAAATTGCCCCTTAATTGGAAAAAAAATAATTGGGTACTCTAAATTTAAAAAAAAAAAATTATAATTGAGTTCGACACTCTACAGAACCATCACGAGTAATCAGGTAATTAAATATTAATGTATTAACTGATTCAAAACTACACATGCTAACTATGCTGTGATCTATCTATCATGCACTACTGCTGTCAAGTCACTCCTGGGTTGAAAGAGCAAGATCCTCTGGGAGCTGATACTTACAGTGGGATCTAGTGGTGCCTTCTACTGGTAGTGTTACAGCTAGATGTTATAATTAACCCTTTTGTTATCTACATGTATACATATTATAGTTTGTACACTGCAAATTCAGCAATGTGATAAATAATCGGCTAATCTGTTATAGTCACGTCACACCCCACCCTGACTTCGATATTTTGTCGTCCGTCCCTTCATTCTCGGTAGCTCAGAACGTTGAACCTGACAACACTGTGGAAACACAAGTAGAATTCCGACAGTGCCCTAACCCCACCTAACTTGCACATCTTTGGTCTGCGGGAGGAAACTGGAGCACCTGGACACAGGGAGAAGGTACAACCTTGACACAGACAGTTACCCGAGCCTGGAATTAAACCCGGATCCACCACTGTGAGACGCCATTGCTAACCACTGTGCCACCGTGCTGCCACTCATCACACAGTGCTGTAGTTCAAGAAGAAGACCCTTCTCCATCTTCACACGGGTTCGAGTATGGGCAATAAATCCTAGCTTTGCCAGTGATACCCACATCCCGTGAATAAATTTTGAAAAATGACCAGTGAATTCAGGCAGGCTGTAAAATGGTCAGCTCGTATGATTAGCCTCACTCAGTTTGCACATATCGGGAGGGATTTTCCCATATTTGTTCACAGTGTCGGGTTCTGAAAAAGCCAGCATGTAGCTTTCCAGCTGCACAGCCACGTTTTTGACCATATTTTCTGGCACACTGAAAAAAAAAGTTTGGGCGGAGTTTACGGTGTCAGTCTGGTGGGGAGGGGCCTGATAAAGCCGGCACGGCTGGCTCCACAGAGATCGGGGGATCATCTTTGAAGGGTGCCCCAATCGGCACAGACAGTAAATGACCCCCCCCCGGCCCCACCTGCTGCGGACATGGAACACCCACCTCGTAAACACCAGGGCTTCCAAATCCCACCCCCACAGCTCAAGCAACATGGCTCCCGCTGCCCCCCTCCCAATCACATCACACCGCCCCCCCCCCATCTTGCATGCTGTGAGGTGTTACCCCCTCACAAACGTCAGCTTTCCCCAACACACATAAAGAGAACCCCTCCCTGGTGCTCTGCAGAGGACCCACCCCTGCACCCCTGGCACTACCCCAGCACAGGTTGGCGCTGCCAGGTTGACAGTACCAACCTGTGGCCAGGCATGTCCCCCCCACCCCCCCCCCCCCTCCCAGCAGAGCCTTGGTGCCCCTGGTGGGACCCTCAACTCTTTCCTGTCTACACAAACCTATTATAAACTCGCCGACATTATGTCACGTTGGTGAGATTTCAGTGTCCTGTGAGAGGGATAATGAAATATATCTAAATTCAGTCAAATGTCTTTTTAAAAATAAACTTAGAGTACGCAATTCAGTTTTCCCAATTAAGGGGCAATTTAGCGTAGTCGATCCACTATCTTTGGGTTGTGGGGGTGAAACCCACGCAAACATTCCGTTTTCTAATGTACATTTCTGAGTAACGTCCTTAAATATAATTGTGTACGGAAACAAGTGGCCATTCCAAACTTTCCATGAATCCAAGGTACCCAGGCCACATGAAGTGCAAGCTCTTCGTGCTGTTCAAAGTGATTGAATGGTTGATCTTTCCTCTCTTGAGTGAGAAGTTCAAGGGCTCAAGCGGCAAAACTGAAACACTTTGGGCGAAATTCTCCCAAAACGGGAGAAATCGTAAAACTGCCGTAAAACCCGCCCGGGTTTTACGGCAGCGCGCCCCTTCCCGACGGGGGACCGATTCTGGTCCCCCGTCGGGGCTAGCAGCCCGACGTCGGAGGCTCCGACAAGTCGGGCTTAACGAAAATCGTTAAGCCCGCTTGCCGGAGTTAGCGCCGGCTGACGCGTCATATGACGTCAGCCGCGCATGCGCAGGTGGGAAGACTCCACCCGCGCATGCGCGGGTGACGTCATCGCGTTTTTGCGCGAAACCCGCGCATGCGCGGGCCGGGTTGCCCCTCAGCCGCCCCGCGTATTGATACTGCGGGGCGGCGGAAGGACAAATAGTGCGCGGGCATCGGGCCCGCTGCCTGCGATCGGTGCCCACCGATCGCGGGCCCATGGCACCCTTGGCACGGCCGTGGTACTGCCGTGCCAATCGGTGCCATGGTTATTTTTTGCGAGTTTGTCACGACGTTTTTACGAACGGCAGGACCAGGTGTGTTTGCCGTTCGTAAAAAGGTTGTAAAGGGCTGGGACTTCGGCCCTTCTAACAGCTGAGAATCGCTGCCGGCCGTAAAAAAACGGCGGCAGCGATTCTTGTCGGGATTTCGGCGGGGGGGGGGGGGAGAATAGCGGGAGGGCGTCAAAAAAGTCGGGAAGGCCCTCCCCCTATTCTCCCACCCGTCATGGGGGGGGGGAGAATTTCGCCCAAACACTTTAAACCTAAAATGAGACCTGAATTTCCTTCTGGCATCTACTCAGGGCTCCTAAGTGAAGGCCCTGGTGAATTCAATGTGGCATTAAAGCCCCTGGAGTTTAAGACAATTGTGTAGAGCAAAGTGAGAGTTGCTGGCCAGGCCAGCATTTATTGCCCATTCCTAATTGGCCTGAGAAGGTGGTAGGCAATCTGTGCACTGGTGGCTTTGGTTCATCTAGTTGGTTGAGGCTGCAGCTTTGAAAAGCAGAGGCCTATGTCCTATCAAGTCCATTATGCTTGTTTTTAGGCCCAAAAAGAAACCGGTGCAACCTTACTAAGTTCATGCCCATCATGATTCAGCTGGCACAATGTTATTGGCTGTAAAATAGCAAATCGTGTGATGGTGTAAATCCAGCCCTGAGAAAGTATGTAAGTTTTTGTGTCTACTTTGATACATTCCAAGTATCACACTTTGTTATAGGTGAACAATCGATCTTTAAAGGAAGGGAAAGCAAAACAATTATCGATCCTCAGCCTGAAATTTACACTAACAATTGCTTCCTGATTGACCTCATTAATTTACAAGTTTATTTGGATCTGCCTGCATCTCTGCAGGGAGTTACTGAACAGTGGTCTTAAAGGGACAGGCCAGGGCCGGAGGTAAACCTGACAACTCCACTGAAAAGAAAAGAAAAACTTGTATTTTTTAGCATCGTTCAAGTGCTTGTTGATCACACTGCAACTTATGGGATCTTGATTTGAGCCAGGGAAGTGGGATGGAAATTTTCGGAGATGGGAGGAGAAAGGAATTAGGACACTAAAAGATTTGTTTCTTGGGGGTCGGTTTGCGGGATTGAAGGAGCTGGGAGCGAAGTATGGGCTGGAGCAGGGGGAAATATTTAGATACATGCAGTTTTGAGACTGCCAGAAAGGAGATACAGAGCTTCCCGGAGGAACCGGCCTCCACATTGCTGGAGGAGGTGCTGACGACAGGGGGACTGGAGAAGGGGGTAGTGTCAGCGGTTTACGGAGCTATTTTGGAAGAGGAGGTGCCACTAGAAGGGATCAATGCAAAGTGGGAGGAAGAGTTGGGAGAGGGTATGGAGGAGGGGCTCTGGTGTGAGGTGCTCCGCAAGGTGAACGCCTCCACCTTGTGTGCGAGGTTGGGGCTGATACAGCTAAAGGTGGTATATAGAGCGCACCTTTGAAGGGCGAGGATGAGCCGGCTCTTTGAGGGGGTAGAAGATGTGTGAACGTTGCGGGGAGGCCGCAAACCATGTTCATATGTTTTGGTCCTGTCCAAAGCTGGAGGATTACTGGAAGGAGGTGTTTAGGATGATCTCTAAAGTGGTGCACGAGAAACTGGACCCGGGCCCTCGGAGGCCTTATTTGGGGTGACGGACCAGCCAGGGTTGGAAACGGGCGC
Source organism: Scyliorhinus canicula (assembly GCF_902713615.1). Lineage (NCBI taxonomy): Eukaryota > Metazoa > Chordata > Chondrichthyes > Carcharhiniformes > Scyliorhinidae > Scyliorhinus > Scyliorhinus canicula. The sequence goes on along the minus strand of NC_052171.1, from coordinate 23,669,824 downwards.
GGAGGCAGATGTTGTAGCCTTCGCCTCATTGATCGCCCGGAGGCGGATCCTCTTAGGATGGACATCAACCTCTCCACCCTGTGCCCTGGCGTGGCGGGGCGACCTGCTGGAATTCTTGACGCTTGAGAAGGTCAAATTGAACTGAGGGAAAGGATGGAGGGATTCTACCATTCATAGGTGTTATACATTATGCACTTTCGAGAATTGGATTACATCGAACATTAGAGAAGTTGGCGGTTGGGAGGGATGGGGGGAGGGGAACTGTATGTGTTAATGGTGACTATTTGGTGATTCCTGATTTCTTTTTGTTATTTATTTATATTAACATGCGGGCTAATGTCTGGGGTTTGGTGGGAGGATGTGATTATTGTTATTGATATGGGGCTTGACATTACATTCATTACTGATTATTGTTTGTAAATTTGGGAGAAAATGTGAAAAAGGAGAAGAAAAAAAAAATGTTTTTAAACTTATGGGATCTTGCTGAGCCCACGTTGGCTGATGCATTTGCTGACTGCGCTTCAGAAGTAATATGAAATAAAAGCAGAACATGGTGGAAGAATTGAGCAGGTCCTGGAGCAGGTGTGGGGAGAGCCTCCCCATCCCCTTCCCGGGAGAGCCCCCCTTCCCCCCGCCCCCTTGGGAATGTATCACCATTCCTTCACTGTCAATGGGTCAAAACCTGAGAACTCCCTCCCTAACAACACTGTGAGTGTACCTGCACCACATGGACCACACATGTTCAAGAAGGCAGCTCACCACCACCTTCTCCAGGGAAATTAGGGATGGGCAATGAATGTTGGCCAAGACAGCAACACCCACATGTGAAGAAATTGTTGAAAGGAGTCAATATTTCAAGTCCAATCTGACTCTCCTTCAGAACTGAAGAAAGGCAGAAATATGATGGGATTTATGCTGTTGGAAAAGGGTGGTGGGAGATCACGTGGCACGGGGGGGGGGGGCACAGTGGTTAGCACTATGGCTCACAGTGCCAGGGGCCCGGGTTCGATTCCCGGCTTGGGTCACTGTGCGGAGTCTGCACGTTCTCCCCGTGTCTGCGTGGGGTTCCTCCGGGTGCTCCGGTTTCCTCCCACAAGTCATGAAAGACGTGCTGTTAGGTAATTTGGACATTCTGAATTCTCCCTCTGTGTACCCAAACAGGCGCCGGAATGTGGCAACTAGGAGATTTGCACAGTAACTTCATTGCAGTGTTAATTGTATTGTGACAATAATAAAGATTATTATTATAAAAAGGAAAGCCAGGGATAGGGTTGAGAGAGGGGGGATTAAATTAAATGGAACAAAAGGGAGTGGTAATGGTTGTATTTTAAAAAACACAGCATTGATGCAGAGTAGGTGTGAACAGCTGAATAAAGATCAGCTCTGTCTGAAAAGAAAAACACAAAAATAAAATTCAGGCTGTGATGTGACCATCAATTCACTGGACACACGATTGGAAGTAAACTGTGGTTTTAATAGTCTTACAACTAAGCCAGCCTGCGACCAGAGGAACTGAGAGCAGGCTTACGGCTGCAGTAGGGGCTGTTTAGCACACCAGGCTAAATCGCTGGCTTTTAAAGCAGACCAAACAGGCCAGCAGCACGGTTCGATTCCCGTACCAGCCTCCCCGAATAGGCGCCAGAATGTGGCGACTAGGGGCTTTTCACAGTAACTTCATTTGAAGCCTACTCGTGACAATAAGCGAGTTTCATTTCATTTCAGTACTTTATACTTCCGGTTAGTGGGAGAAGCCATGGGCGGAGCCCAGTACAAACTCCTCATCTCCCCCTATGGGCAGAGCCACGCAACGGCTCGTATACAGAGCCCACAAGGACACAATACAATGCAAGGCAATACAGTGTGAATTACGATGCATATAATTCACCACAGGCTGGCACTTGGGGGAAAGAAAGTTCCAAATAGAGAGCAGACTACATGGGCTGAAGTTGTTGAACTGAATATTGAGTCCGGAAGACTGTGAATTGGAAGAGGTATTGTTCCTCCAGTTTGTGTTGAACTTCACTGGAACAGCAGGCAGAGGACAGAAATATGAACACGAGAGCAAGATGGTGAAGAGAAATGGCAAGCAATTAATGAAGATGCTCTGCAAATTGCTCACCGAGTCTACGTTTGGTCTTCCTAATGTAGAAGGACTGCATTGCGAGCAACAAATACAGTGATCTAAATAAGAAGTCACCTGTTGGGTGTGAAGCGGTTTCAGATATCCTGAGGAAAGGTGTTCAGACCTGTGTGTGAAGACCACAAGTTTCTTCTCTCTTCGTCTGTGCTGTACTATTTCTAACCAAACTTTTGGAAGCTTGAGAAAGCTGGGGTGATAACAGCAACAGTGAACTTCCAGTAGGCGGTTGATGTTTTATCCCTGAAAACACCAGGGTACGCTGGCGGGGTGCAAGGCTCTTTCTCCATTTCAGCTGAAGCTGAGCTACGTTAAATTTACCCAGTGAGGTTTGTTGAATAGACTTTTACCGCTTACTGGTAACTTTTTTGAGTGTCTTCCCAAGGAACATGAAGCCTCCTGCTAGGTAGGAGAGAGATTGTACAGTTAAAATTGAAGGGAACCCAAGAGCAGGAACGTTGGCACGGCCTGGCAAGGAAGGAAGGTGGAAAAGATATCTTGTCAGCTCATGGGGGGTGATTCATTCACAGTTGGCATCTGATGTTCGCTCTCCTGAAAGGTGACGGTTCAAGTGAATTGTTTCAAGACGGAGATTGATGATATTTTATTACGCTCTTGTATTATCTTTGATTATACTTCTCTGTGTGTTTCGATATACTACGGAGTGTAATATGTGTTACTCAAACCTTGGTTACTGATGAGGTCTTCTGAATCTCGATGAAGAAGACTCAAACTTGTCCAGTGGTAACAAAAGGTTTATTGAGTAACTATAACAATAATTGCGTGAGTTCTTTACTTTAACATTGATACTAATGATAAGGTTAACAAGATCTCACTACAGTAACTATGCGTAACTACACTAACCATCTGAGCTAATCTGATTCCCCTGTCCTGGTCACAGTCCACCCAACAGAGAGAGAGAGAGACATAATGTGGTTGCTTTTATACCCCTGTTGGTCCGGCCCTCTAGTGATCATCTGGTGCTCCTGATTACACATTAACCCCTGATGTACATGCACGTATAGAGATCACGACAGATGACTTTTGTTCAGTGGGGTTATGAAGAATAAGGAGCAACAGTGGGAAGAAGCGGTTAAAGAGTAGCAGAACCGGCTTGACAGATTGAATGGAACTGCTCCAGTAATACCCCAAACAAGCCAGCAGAAAAGTGATGGGCTGAGTGGCCTGGCCTCTTCCTGCAAGATGCAACAGTTCGTCCTGTTGACCTGTGGTATCCTCTAACTAAATATAAAGAGTTTACCAGGCACCACATACTGTTCATAACCAAGTGCGATCTGTCAGTGCTGCAGATCAACGAGAAGAAAGCATATTAGGGTTTCTGTACCATGAACATCCACTTCATAAATCGCTTTCGACTCTCGTGTTGCTGCAGGATTAAATTTAAAAATACAAGGACGATGGAGGCAAGATCATCAATCACTTCATCACCCACAGTTGCGATAAAAGCTGTATAAAGGGAGAGAAAAATACTTTTATAACTTGCCCAAGTATCTGTTATGGGGGAATTGGACTCATAAATCAAAGTGACCTGTCAGAATGAATGCTGCTACTGAAAGGTACGGATTTTACCATTATTCTCCCCCGCTCAGAAAGGTAATTTCCCAAATGTCACAGGAACAAACATCTTGCTGATTCTTTGACCTTAAAAGTACAGGGACAGAGCGTTTTATTAAACTGATGCGATGGGATCTCCTGTGTGTTCAAGTTAACGTTCTGATCAGCAGGTAAATTAGAATTTATCTATTATTTTCTTCTGGAATCCTCTTTCCTACAAGTTGCAAGGGCATCGGGCACAAAATGACAGAAGAATGCATGCAAATCTGAGTTCAGAGGTTGCAAGTCCTTGCGGTGGACATTGCCATCGCTAACACCTAGATCTGAGAGAGAGAAAGAGCAATTTGCTTTAATAGCACTAATGCTGGTCTCATGACACTGAAAATTTGCTGATTTGACAGAAATTATGCAGGTAGGGAGGTGAAGGGCATTAAAGTACTGAAACATGTACCACCGCTGTCTATTCTAATCTGACTGGAGAATAATTAGCCGCACAAATCACTTCAGGGTCGATCCTTGCTGGTGACAATCTCTGCTGAGGCTGAACATGCCGGAGACTTGCAGCCTTTCTTATTGTGGATTCAGCAAGTCTGCTGCATGGCTTCCTGTGCTAATCCTGGAAACTCTCTGAGGAAGTGACGCTTTGGCCACACAGCACCATTGTCAGGCCCGTCGTCAGGAACGGCACTCGGCTGTGAACTCCGCTCCTCAGAAAGAGAAGGTGGGCCTTGGAGGAAGTGCAGCCCAGATCCAACAGTGATTGCCAAACCCACCACCTGCAGAACCTCGAAGGACAAGGGCACAGACACACGGGAACACTACCCTCTCCAGCTCCCCGCCAAGTTATACAACTCCCCGAATTGGAAACGTAGCGGCAATCCCTTCACAATCCTGGGAGCACCTTCACCACCATCTTCTCAAGGACAATTAGGGATAGGCTGTAAATGGTGGCTCAGCCAGCCACATGAAATGAAAATGGCTTATTGTCACAAGTAGGCTTCAGATGAAGTTACTGTGAAAAGCCCCTAGTCGCCACATTCCGGCGCCTGTTCGGGGAGGCTGGTACGGGAATTGAACTGTGCTGCTGGCCTGCCTTGGTCTGCTTTCAAAGCCAGCGATTTAGCCCAGTGTGCTAAACCAGCACCTATTCCAGAGAATCATTTATTTTTAAAGAGATCAAAGGGTTAAATATGGCGTAATTTGGCATAAATTAGCCTTGCTTTTGCTTGAGTCTAGCAGATTAATTTGGTTATGATGTTCAGCATTATAAAGGGATTTGATAGGATCGATGGAGAGAAACGTTTTTCTCTGGTGAGGGAGCTCAGAACAAGGGTGTAGGGGTAGCAAGTAAAGGTAAACACTACACAGGCATAGTTACTAAACAGATCTTCATCCCTGGCTTGAAGACCTGGGAGCCCACTCCCAGAGCCCCACCCTTTCTCCCCATTGGTTGAGGTCCCCAAGCTCCTGCACAATAGGCCCAGAGCTGATTATGTGTCCTCAAGGGCTCACCCCTTAAAAGGACAGCGCTGCCACATCCCTCCCCTTTGTGGCCATCTAAATCCACAAGGATAATGGGAATTGTGGTCAGGTTGGGACACAGACGATACACAGCCCCTGTGTATTGTGCAAAGGGAAACCAGACATGTACAGAAAGGTCAATCACCGATTTCCACAGGACAACGGGACACAGATTGAAACATAGCGGCAGCAACAAACTCGGGGGAGCCTATTTACCTTATTTGGGAGTACATTAAAGCCTTGCACATTAGCCGCTAGGACTCACCCAGATATTGAGGTACCCGCCCCTAATTGACCAGAAATGATTAGGATGATCAAAACCCTATCGATCCATTGGATCCCGAGTTGGGACCGCCCAAAGAGCGTGAAAGATCGGAGGTTAAGAAGAGCTGCGCAACCAATATTCTGTCTCTTCTGGGGCCAGGCTCTGCCTCACCAACTGTAGCACATTTACCAGCCAAGTTCAAGGACCCACGATCGCTACCTGAAGGACGAGCCTCAGCCAAGACGGGCCTGACGACCTCCACACGCCACGCTGTGCAAATCCTGGAACAGTGGCTCTCCTGCTGGAGGGTGGCACCGCCACTCGGGAGCCTCAGAGGATGACTCCATCCTCGAAACTGAGTTTGTCTTTGCGAGTGAGGTAAGGCCTTAACTGGTCAGATTTATCATGGTGCCACTCAGCTAAGATCATGCACTTCACTTTGGACAGGACTGGGTCAGGTTGCATCCAGTTGTTTATATGATACTGCCAAAATGCCAGGATGATTTATTTAACTGCTGTTGGTGGTGTCATGGTTTTTTTGGAAGTGGAGCGACTCAGCTCATCAGCGTTTGAAATTTCTCTGCCTGGCCTATGCTGAAAGATGTAATCATAGGCTGCTGACCACTATTGTACCCTGGCAGAGGCGATTGGAGGTTTCTGCTTGTCTTCAGAGGCTTGTGGTCAGTAATTATTGTGAATTATTGACCATATACATACTGGTGAAATCTCTGGACACTGTAGATTACAGAACGGCCTTTCTCGATTTAACCATTTGTCTACTTGGCATCGGAAAGGGTTCTGGGGACGAAAGCAATTGATCTGCTTGACGTGCTGGAATGCCGTCTCCTGTGGTTCCTTCCAGTGTCAACGCTGGTGTATTCTTAAGAGCAAGTGTTGGGCTCCCAATGTCGTTGCTGGGTTGGGGATCAAACAATCATAGTTGTTTATCAGGAAAAACTTTATGGCTCTCACTTTGTTTTCAAGTGGGTGTCGTTTTTTTGAGTCCACTTTGAACTCTAGGTGTGACCTGACTAGGTTGAAAAGTGCACTTCTCCCGTTTCAGTGAGATTCCCGCATCTCTGAATCTTCTCAGCACCTAGGCTTGCGGGGTGATGTCCCTGTTAATAGAATGTCCTCTAGGTAGATCACAATCTTTGGAATGTCCTGGAGCAGACTGTCCATTGAGAGTTGGAATATCGCACAGGCCGAGGAGATGCCAAAGGGTAACTGCGATATTGAAACAGGCCTTTGTGTGTGTGTGAAACCCTGCGAGAATCTTCAGCCAGTTCTAACTGTAAATAGGCCTGACTGAGGTGACGTTTGGTGTACGTGAGGCTCCGCCACCAACTTTGGAGAAAGGTTTTCAATTCATGGAATTGGGTATTTGTCTACTTGACCAGCCTGGTTTATCATAAGCTTGAAATGCCACCATATTGCAACTGTGGGGTCCGGTTTTAGCACAGGGATGATGGTGGTCGCCCATTTAGAAACCTGCACGAGTCTGATAATTCCCAATTCTTCCAGGCATTCGTGTTCCACTTTTTGGTGGAAGGCGTTCGTGACAGATCACGGTCTGAGAAACCTTGTTGTGGGGACTTGCCCTTTATTTCCCACATTTGTTCGAAACTAATTGAAATTCTCAAACTGCTGTAATAGGATTGAAACTCATTCCAACCAAAATGATTAGTCTAAGGGCTTCAGGATTATTAATGTAATAATATTATACAATTGTACTGTATGGGCTGTTTCTTGCTTTGTTGGAATTGATGCTGCTTTGGGCAGTCAGTCTTGATGCCATCTATCAGCACAGTCTGTGTTGCTCGTGTAGACACTGATTAATTGAGCATGGGTTGAATGTTGACAGATAGCTTCCAGTTGCTCACTGAGACCTATTGTTTGGAATACTGCCTCGCTGCTGACCTTCAGTAAAGGAAAACCGCACTATGAACAAGATTTCTACTGGGGTTTTTTCTTTCCCCTTTGCATAATTATGGGAAATATAATGGATAAACTGTGAGCTCACTCCAGCCACAGGAGCTATTTACGCTTTCAACATTAATAGCCCATCCCGAATTTTCCCGGAAAAAAGGGTGAGAAAAATTCTCGAACCACTGAAATCCATCTGGTGGAGGTTTAACCACAGTGGTGTTTGGGAGGAAGATTCTCGATTTTG